>NC_138154.1:16402081-16404581 GCF_964199315.1 Orbicella franksi
TGAATTAAACTGCAACATTAAATTACAATTTAGTGAGTCACATTTATCTGCATTACTAATAATAGATTAAACAAAAACATATTTAAAAAACTGATTATTTCATGACGGTTCTATCAAGGGTCCATTATCCAGGTATCAAAGGGTTTCCTTTTTCCTTGCGTTGACATTTTAGTGAAAGGAAAATTCTCAGTTTTAATTACTAAACCTGATTCATTTCCCATCATACAGCAAGACAAACTAAAAGTACAGCAATGTTTGTGCACTACCAAGATTATGTATTTGACCCCTAAGCATCCCATAATAGCAATTTGAAACAATTGAATCCAAAATGGCTGCCGTATCACTGAAAAGGTCCATTACATTTATAGCAAAGTTTGCAGTATGGAGGGAAAAACATGTTCTTTTTGCTACAATTCTGCTGCTATATACTAGTTAGAGACGTATTCATTACAATAAATTTGTCAACTGATGTTGATAGAGAATGTTTCTCAATATGGATAAATGTAGATTGGGTCATGTGCTATGAGAGAACTTGTTTCTTTTTAAATATATCATTGAATGAACTGGAAAATATGTCAAGAAACAGCCATTACACTAGTGTATTTGCTGCAATCAAACATAAGAACAATGTTCACATGAAAGGATATTATGACATGAATGTATATGGTTTATTACTGTATGTAGTCATTTTGAAAAGCTAAGCCTAACTTCTTGCCAGCTCTTGAACTCATTCTATTTTTTCTTACATGTAGGTGTTTTCAAGGATGTTACTTTTCAATGAGTGGATGAAAAACTTCAACTCCTTTCATGTCAGCTCATTGAGCAAATGCTCTCTTGGTTGATTCCAACATGGCAGTTAACAATTCCTCAACCAGGCAATTGTACCAGTACATCCTGATGGATCAAGTTTGTCACACTGATAGTAGAGGTAGACTTAAAGATGTCTACAACTCCTTTACACATTTTTGCCTGTTTGGGGTCCTCTACAGTGTGAATGCAATATAAATCATCTATTCTTAGGCAAAGGAATTTGTTATCCAGTTAAAAAAATGGAGAGGACTGTTTCAGTAACTTAGTAATTTGACAGTTGAACTCTACAGTGTACTTGGATAGTTTGAATTTTGAATAATAAAATATATGTATACATTACAATGTACCCTGAGAGTTAACTCTTTGCAGTTCATGTAAATTTATGTCTATTATATGGTCTCCAGTATAACACCTAGAACAGTAAGAACAGCTAGCCAAGTTCTTGATTGTCTATCTATCACAGATTTAAAGACATCATAGCCACTCTCTGTTCTGGGAGTTGCCCTTTTTTCTTCATTTTCTGGTTACTTGTTGAAGCCTGATGAACAAGCCAGGTGTATGCTTGTCCCAGAGTTATTGTTCCATTATATCTGGGTTAGCTTTTCTCCTACAATATCAGAGTCTAGTAGTTGCTTAAAAAAAATTCAGGAATTTTTTCACAGAAAGGTGTCTCTGAAAGAAAGTGGTGGCAATTTTACAATCACAATTAATATATTATAAATTATAAAACATTGTTGTAAACTTCTAAAAATGTTAACATTGCTGTTCACTGTGATGTGCCCCTTAATTCTACATTTTATCTCTGTAAATCAGCATCGATTTTTTTTTTTGGCTTCAGCTAGTTGCAGGAATCTACGGTCTGGGAGGTCCCATGCTAGAATTATAGCTTTCTCATGGGCATGTCTTCACTTTTTCTACAATAAAGGAAAGTGCAAGGGATAACTTGTTTAAGCATGATGACTTGATAATAAGTGCATACAATTAAATTCAAACCTTCAGAACAACTGGGGTGCACTTGCCTCTTCTTGATGGGGGGACTTGTACAGTAGTTGATGGTTGGTGTTCATCAACCAGAACCCGAAGTTCAGTCAAGGTCACATGTTTCAATGTAGAAAAAAGGCCCTTAATTTACTTCCAAAGGAATGATATTTACAGTGCTCCTTGTGAAAGAGTGTTACTTCTAGAATAAGGAATTAAGCACATTAGCACATTAGCACATTAGTTCCCATATCTGTTGAGTTACGGAGCCACAAACTTGTTTTTTTTTCTTCAAGCTTTGTCGAGCCACTCTGAACAGGTCAGCGGATAGCCATAATACCCACTAAATAATCAGCCAACCAGCAGTTTTTTTTCTGTTGTGCCATTATGTTATGGCATACAGAAACAGAGGGGTTTTTCATTTGCATTTAGCAGTGAAAGGGTTAGCTAGTATGAACATATAAAGGGTGTGTATTTACACCATGATCCTGGGGGTAATGGGGGGGGGATGGGTATGTGGCCCACTTACCAAAACCCTCACCCCATTAAAGACTAAAAGCTGTGATTTTCCCTACACTATTTATGACCTGACCAAAACTTTGATACCCTATTTAAAACCTAACCCTTAAATCAATACCCTGTTTCAGACCTGCCTTATAATAATATTAGTTCCCTGCTGTTAAAGTCCTTGTGGAAGGCTTTTGTTGATGGT
>NC_138154.1:16407081-16512081 GCF_964199315.1 Orbicella franksi
GTACAAGGAGAACCCTCCCCCTGCTGGGACCCAGACGCAGTTTCGCTCCCAAACCAAAACAAATAGAGGATCCCACAACTCATTTCACTCGAGTTTTTTTTTCCCCAAAGGTTGTGTCAGTAACTCGGAATACTCCAGCACAAATTGGCTCGTTATCAAGATATTCCTACCTTTTCCTTGGAACTTGTGATGAATTAGAACGCTATGACAAATAAGCTGCCGTTCTCCAAATACGATACAGACGAGAAAGGTAAACGACGAAAAATGGCGCTCGACGAACGTTCGGCATTCCTGAGACAAAACAACACCGTCCGCATTAGTAAAGAAGTTTTGGGGTTTTAACCAAAGTGCTACAGACAAAACATATTTCACACAAAACAATATTTAAAACAGCACTCACATACTGACGTACACGTAAACAGCTGCAGAGGTTTCTTGTACGGCCGTTTCAAAGACACGTGAAAAATTCCTAACCATTTCTTCAGTCAGCTGTTCACACTGTGATTCGCCAGCTTACCTACAATCAAAACAACACCAACGTTAGATTTACCAACCGCTGCAGCCTTTTTGGCAACGAAATGAGCTCTTCAAAACTTGAGCAAGTCATCCCACCTCAAGTATTTGTGTTTGTCGAACATCCAAACGACGTCGACAGTCGAGCACTTTCCTTCGGCCAGTTTCACTACAACGAAAAAGGATTCACCAATGCTCACAAACGTTCTATTTTGAGATGTCTTCTGTAAACACAAACGTGGTCTATTTCTGTCTCAGCTGTCTTGATGATTTCCCCACGGTAACCTTCGCGCCCCTTTGCGATCCTTCGTGCACTGCACGCTTTACAACACGCTCGCGCCACATAATTCTTGTTTTCTGATTGGCTCGAATTATGTCCCCAGTGCCCACAGTTCGCACGTTCTCACTTGGCGATGAAAAATCCTGGGGCGCTTTTACGAAAACTTCCGCAAATTTCGAAACGGGGACGAATGGTACGGAAATTTCCTAGGAAAGGTTCCAGAAAATCCGAAAATTGTTGAATTTCCGAAAAGCGAACCATTCAAACAAAAATTTGGGAAATTTCGGGATTAAAAGCGATTGGAACAGTAATTTCGATTATTTCGAGGAAAAAAGTTCGAAAATATACCTCAGGAGGTTGTCCCCTTTTTCAGAAATTTTGTAAATTCGTAATTTTCCTAGTCAGCGCTAGTTCTTTTGGCCGCGATCTCAGCGACATCTCACGCAAAGATGACAAAGACGCGTATTCGAAAATGGATTGCACTCTTAATTGTTTTTCGTTGCTGTTTTGGATACGTTGGCTGAGAAATTTACGAAGATTTATGACGCGTGCCGAGCCATTGCGCATGCACCGCCACAATGCACCATTAAACCCTTTGTTTTGCGACGTTTTCGCTGCTGTTGTTGCCTAAAAGTCACGATGTCGATGTATCAGTGTTCTGTTAGCTTCTGCATTTAGACATCGAAGTCATTGAATAATTCCAAGGAGAACAAAAGTGGGGGAGAGTTATCCTTTTTGCACTTTGGTGCAGTCAATCAGAAAATTCCGTTCCATTCGCACCAGACCTTTGCCTTAAATAGGTCTTGCCGTACTCAAAATAAATTTTTAACTTTTTTAAAACAATATTGATTAATTTCTAAGATTTCTGTTAACCGTGAGGAAAATAAATTAACCGTTAGCCTTAAAGAAACAAAAATATTAAACGTTAGCCGTAAAGCCACTATCCCATAGAGACCCTCATAAAGGGTAAGAGAGATTATCAACGGTATAGACTTACATTACTTGCAAAAATACTTGGACGTTAAAATTTCGGACGTTAAGTTTACCGCGGAACCACTCGCCTGTGGCTCGTGGTTTCACAGCCACTTTGACAATGTTATGACGAAATTTATCATCAATAACAGGACAGACGCATAAAAAACTGAAGTCAATTTGTTCATTAGATCACTTTCGGTTTTGAACGTCCCAAGAGTATCTAGAAATAGCAAATCTTGCTCAGGTGGACGCCTCAAGTGGCTTTTCGCTACGAAAACATGCGCGAAAATTTTCCAACGTTGATTTTTTTCTGAGACTTTTACCACTGTAAGATGATGAGTTAGTTATGCCAGAAATGTAAAAAAAAAAATGGGGGGTGACCGACTTCGTTTTGGATAGAACATGCCCGGAAGAACACCCTAAATCTGAAAAAATCGGGCTTCGTTAGTAAATATGGCCACAGTTTCTGAAAGCCCGAAAATATTGCAATGAGATCTTTGAAGTGAAATACTCTCTGCCAATATTGTTTAAGCGGACCTAGTTAGTGAATTTAGTCAACTGGTGAGGTTCCAACAAGTTCGCATTTAGCGACCATAGTTTCACGAGCCTTGCAGCCGCAAGATGGCATAGGATTCAATGTCGCGTGGACAGAAATCTTGAAATTTTTTTTAACTTCCCACATTGATTTTTTGTTTATTTTTGGACAATGTGGAGACATATAATTATAAATAAAATCTGTTTCTGGGAGGAAAAGTAGGTCACCGAACGTCCAAGATCGTTAGATGCAGGCAAAGCTATAGCAATGGCCATCTGCCCTATCTTCGTTCATTTTATTACTTAGCACGCGCGCTCTTGAATGACGTGGCGTGTGAATTCGTGTAGGCAGTAAGGATGCGCAGAAACAATTAGCCCCGAGAACTTCTTATCATCTCTAAAAATAACTTGGGAGGAACAAGGTTTTTATGAGGGACCCTCATTCCCTCTTGGCTGGGGTCAGTGAAACCAACATCCCCCTGCACAAAAACGTCTGTCGCCAACATGAACCCCTGGGAGGGGTCTCCTACATAAAAAGGTCGGGGACGGTCGCCGTCTCGCTTAGGGGTATAAATCACCCAAGGATTCTGCAGGGGTCCGTTTCTCGAAGGTCCCGAAAAGTTTTCGCATCCGGAAAACCATAGCAAATTCTACGGGTCCGAAAAGCTTCCGGGGCTTCCTGGTCTCACTTTAGGTGTTCGCGACGAAATGCCACAATTTGTTGTCGTCAGGTGCACTCGAAGAAATAACAATGACTCTCTCCATGGATAGTCGTCTCTTTACTATCCATGCTCTCTCATTTCCGTTTCTAGGCTCAAATTCCGCCGCTCTCTCGAGTCCGGTCTATTAGCACGGGCTTCTTTCCCCGAAATGCGGCTGATAATCGAGCCGATTTATTCAGTGGTATCTTTCAGGGTGTCACTTGAGCCACGCCCAAATTGGTCTCTTTTAGGGGTTTATTCAAATTTTCAGACGAGTATCCCCGACATTTTCAAATGGAACCCCCCACCCTCGGGTGTGTACCACACACAAGACAAAAGAAATTTAAGCAGAGAATATATTAATATATTTTCATAGGAAATATCATATACATTATAAATAGATATACAAAAGCACAAAATTCTATAATTCACGAATATAACTTCTCTTGCGGATGGAGATTATCTTCACAGAAGATTGCTATCAACAACTGGTGTAACTGGAACCATATAATTGGAGTTACAAAAGAGTCTGCACTGTAAAAAGCTAAGCCGTCAGATTTCTATTCTAGAACTGCACCATGCCAATCAAAAAACCGTTTTTTACCAATACCATTTGTGGCACCAGAAAAGCATCTCTGTACTTCCTCATTTGCATTATCAAAAAAATCAAAAAAGCATTAGAAGTGGAATTTTTTTTTTTGGCCTTCCAATATTGTTTCTTCCATGCCTACCATAAGTTCTCATACAGTGTGGATCCTTTTGTGAGGTTTTGAGTGAGACCCAGCATTCCAGTTAATTTTCCTGCAAATTAACGATTCTTTTTCCTCACTTTGAAGATGGAGTTAAAAAGTATATCTACACTATTGGAAATGATTATATCAAATAGTGAAACAGTACGAAAGGAGATAGGAATACAACAGCAAATTGTGCTGGACCAGAAAATATTCATACCACCCCGTGGAAGGTCAATGAAAGTTCTGAATGGGGTTTATTGGGGGGAGGGGGGGGGGGGGCAAGAGGAGAGCTAGAGCATCTAAATTTGTAAAGGAAACTATGAAGCTTGACTGGAATTTCCAGAGGGGGGGGGGGTAGGGGGTCAAACCAAAACACCTTCAGCTGGGAAGTATGGATATTTTCTGAAGCAACACCTTGGTGAGAAGAGAGAAGCAATCTATAGGAACTCTTTGTGACTGAATAAATAACGAATGTGAAAACTGTGACAAGTTTTCAAAGCCATTGTATGAATGCTTTTCTCATCTCTTAGCAACTTCCCACCTAAGTGGAACTATTTGTAGTACATGTATTTTCGTGTGCGTTTAAGTGAAGCGTCCTGCAGGGTTCTTATAGTGAAAAGAGACCCAGTTGTCAAAGATTGTCGACTTGTTAGTCTGAAAAAGAACTACTGCATTAACTCAAAGGGTTAGCAAACAGACTTTCCTGTTACCAACAAATGGTTGACGAGATAAGATAACCACCAACAGCCCAAAAACAGCTGACATTTTGCGCAATACATACTGCAAAGGATACTGCTCACAAAGCCAGACAATGTCAGATCCAAGCATTTTAAAGCTACATTAGGTGGCCATTAATGATAAATAACCGGCCATGGCCTTTTTACAACAGTCTAGAGGGATGCTCTTTTGCAAAAGAAATTTGCAATTCTCAAGATCCAAAAATAATCTTACCAGACATTACAGTGAAATCTGTCACCCTGTTGGCAGTTGACTCTGGTTCTGAAAAAATTATTATCACTGTTCTTAAAATTTAAATAATACTTGTCATTTCAAATCCACTCCGAGGTGTGCAAGAGTTTTATCAGTGACTGGTGACAGTATCAACATTTAGCTTGATGATCTGTGCTCAATGTAAAAAGTAAATTACAGTGTTCTATCACTGCAGCAGCCATTTTTTGAATTCCATTGTTTTATATAGCTATCATGCTTAGGAGGCAAATACATACTAATTTGCCCCCAAGCATCCCATAGTAGCTATTTGAAACAATGGAATTCAAAATGGCTGCCGTATTGGTAAAAAGGTGTATTGTCAATTTCCTGTGATCTTCATTGTCTGTATGGAGAACAGCCAACTTGCATTGAATGCTTGAAATGCCTGTGAACATTGCTGGGAGGGAATTACTATTAATTACCCACATGCAGACAGCATCTTATTGTTCAAAAGTTGGAATATAACTATATGGTGTGGCTTACAACCAGGTCAGTTATTAGCAATCATTTTTCAAGAAATAAACATACAACAGCTTCCAAAGCATTCAGTGTTTTTAAATCTTAATTGTTTGTTATACCATTAAAACATTTCTGAACCTCAAAGTCTGTCTCATCTTTCTTGAGGCTGCAGCCCACCTAGAAGTGCCACTTAACCATGAGCATTTCAAGTAATTTGAAAAGTCTTGGTGGTTAACTTATCTCATCACCAATAAAATGATTACCAACCAAGTTAATGATCTTACATTAAGTATGAATTAACTAACTACCCAAGGGGTGTGTTTCATTCTGTATTCATAGTGAGTTGCCTAAATAATTTATCTGCTCTCAAAGTGCTCCCTCTACATCCAAAACTTCATCCAGTTCAGATGCCATTGAATTGAGTAGAGCCAAAGTAGCAGTAACATCTTCTTTTTCAGACTCTGTATCCATCGGCATATCAACAGGTGACTCTGTCGACAACTTGTGATTCTCCTCAGTCTGCTCTTTGAGTTGGGAAGTCTGTTTGCTATAAAGTTCTTTTGACGAGAAACTAGACACGTGGTTGTTGACAGAACTAGAAGTAGTTGACAAATGTGTTCTTGTTGAAAGATGTGAGGTTGAGGAAGAAATTTCAGTCGTGGGTGACAAAGAGTTTCTTGATGGCTGTGACATATCTATGTTTAATAGAGAAGAAATTTTGGAAGAAGCTTCTGAGACAGTATTTTTCATACTACTGACAAAGTCATTCTCAGTGGTTGACGTCACTAAAGAAGATGTGTCCTTTACAGAAGGTGAATCCTCCATAGGAGCATCCAGTGGTTTAATACTATTTGAGGTCTCTTCAAGTTTGTTTCCCTTTTTGATGGCATTCAAAAGCTCCGTAGGATTTTCTGAAAATAAAATGACATCTTAACTTGGAACTTGTGCAAAGAGATCAAATATTTACTTTTCTTATGGAGTTATTTTACTACATAGAGGATGTTACATGACAGTGCAAAGATAGGAAATTATATTTTCAAGTGGTAAAGACAACAGTTTATGAACCGGTGCCGAGAGTCTGCTGATGTGAAAAACAATCACAACTTGGGTCCTGGGGCCCGTTTCTCGAAAGCCCCAGAAACTTTTCAGGCCCGTAAAGCCATTTTTAGGTCATCTGTATCTAAAAACAGAGAAGTGTATACGCCTGAAACTTCTTGTATGAACCTCTGTTCATATTAAGAATATGTGTATATAACAGCTCTGTAATCGTGAAGTTCGAGATCTTGCTATGGCTTTCTGGGCCCAAAAAGTTTTTGGGGCTTTTGAGAAACGGGCTTCTGGAGAAAGTTTTATTTAAATTGTCTATCTAATAAAGGGTTATACCATATGACATTTAATTGATGTTGAGAAAGTTTCCAATGAACATTCAAGCACAAAAGGCAAAAAATAAACTTACCAAGAAAACCTCCTAACAGGTAACATTTTGAATAGAGTTAAGAACACCTTATCAGGACCTTAACTCTCAAGGTGACCCCATGGGAGAACATTCAATTTGAAGTTCTCCCTATCTTACAGAAGAGGGACATTTCATGTCAGCTCAAAACAAAATAACTCACACTTTAAGCATTTTTACAAGGTTTGACATTAAGTTCTTGAGAATGCTTGAGAATTTAATTGACAGGTCACTTACAGTAGAGAAAATAAATTAAAGTGGATGTTTCAAACAGTATTCAAAATGAAGACTTGATTGATAATCACAGTTAAACACACAACTTAAGCAGTTGTGAAATTAAGCCTGAAAAAAATTCAGGCTTGAATGGGATTCAAACCCATGACCTCTGCAATACCGGTGCAGTGCTCTACTAACTTTGTATTCATTTGTGAAAATTTGTGAGAACTTGAAAAGCTGTGGAAACACTCGCCCCATAACATTTCTTGTTCTCCCAATCTGCCAAAAAAATGGTTTTCCATTACTTATATGTAACAAGTGTTATACAGATCTATGCAAAGACAAAGCATACCTTTCGCCAGTTTTTTTTCTTCAGCCAGTGCGGCACGTTCATTAGTCAAGAACACTCTATATAGCATAACCATTTCTGCTGATGGATGTTCCCTCTACAAAACATCAGTGATCAAAACTTTAACCAAAACCAAAACCAAAACCAAACCAATTACTTACCAATTAGACTACTCAGCTAATCTCAAACCATAGTAAAACCAAAACCAAAACCAAAGTAATTGTCTAATTACTTACAACACTCAATCGAAAACTGCTTTAAGGGACATAAATGTAAGTAGAGCACCACTTACCATACTCTCATCAAACAAAAGTTGTCGATACTTTTCCATCATTTTTTGGCTACGTTTCACAAGTTGGGATGACACAGAGCTGTAGAGACTATCAGCTGGAAGTGTACAATGAAAATTGTAAGTATAAAGACACTGTTGATAAGTGTAAGCGAGTCTCAATGATACTTAAAGCTACTAATTCTTAGAAAAAAATCACTGGAGCACAAAAGTTAAATTTTAACGATGTCTACCCATCAACCTGACTGCCTAAAAAAAGTAATGTGCAGTTTTTCTTTAGCAACATGCCAGTTGTAAACACTAACCTTTTTGAACGTCAGCAGGAGTTGGGCTAGGGTCATAACACACATGATAAGGTGTAAGCCTCTTAATGACATCCTCACGAGAGGTAAAAGATGATTTTATGTCAGGACGAAGCACAGCCTGTTGATCTTGTGTAAGGCCTTGTTTTAACCTACATGTGAATATGAGAAGAGGAAATATTTATGGATGATGAATGAAGAAATCTAGGGCTATTAATCAAACTCTTTAGAGAAAGATGGCAAAATCAGCTAACTATTCCAACTATAAGACTAGAGCCACGCACTTCTCAAGCTTATTAATAATTCATCAAGTTTAAACAAAGGAAATCATGACCATGACAGTGTTCCGATATCTGATCTTAATTAGCACAGATTTTTTACGATTTTATTTCTCCATTTTCTCCTTACTTTTGGTTTCGATTGAGAAGATATATCAAACACTCAAGACAGTGTTTGACCACATTTCCAAACACCTTGAAGTTCATCAAAATACTCCTCTGCACGTCGTATTTTCAACTCTCTTTCTGGTGTTTGGAAATGTGGTCAAACATGGTCTTTCATGTTATATAAATTTCTCCAAAACTTTGTGACAACCATGCTACTTCTTTAGTGCTCCTTGCTTTTCACTTGGAGGTTTTGCACAGATTTTTAGGTAACTCAGTATATATTACATACCCTGCAACATAGCCCCTTTAACAAACAAGCTCATGAAAAATTAGGTTTCTGAAATAATCTTAAGTTCATTTCACATGTGAATGTAAATGATTTCAGCATTCAAACAGGAATAACAAATATACCAGGCCTTAAAAGTGATGGATGTGTTGCAATCATACTAACCAATTAAATTTACTGCATTTGCATCCAATCAGGGATAAAATCTAAACCAATTGTGCCTTGGATTACGCATGCTTTCCTGTGTTGTATGCTTTTACATCTTTTTTTTTGTGATAAGCTCATACTTAAGAAAACTGTTCAAGCTGCACTTACACTGTACACTGTACATATTGCACATGAAAAGTACTTGAAATCGTAAAACTTTATATCTTGTATTATTAATTAGTCTTAGCTTAATTTCATTTTATGAATAAGTTATACCTAGTCCTATGTAAATAGATTTCAATCTTAAATTTTAAACTTACATCTTCTTAGTCACTTGTTGAAGGTATTTTCTCAATTTTAGTTCTTTTACTTTTACTTCCTGTGTTATACCTGCAAACTAGCTGGTGAGTTTTCTCAAAAAAGCTAAGTGTATATACACAATAAACTTGACTTCCAGTGACTTACTTACTGAAATGCTTTCCAACATTTAGTCAATATTTTAGCCAGTACTTTGCATTGACTCACCTAGAAGCAGCTTTTGGTACATCTGCAGTCTCTGAAGAATGTGGGCGTTTCACCCCTTTACTTGTTTCCTGCTTGATTGGCACAGAAACCTTGATGCTCTAAGTAATAAAGCAAATTCAGAAAATGCAAAATAAAACAAAATACGATGAACAGACTCATACTTAACAATAATTCAAGGTAGACAATATTCAAGGCAATTAATGATTAACATGTAGACATCTATTGAAAATGAAAAAAGAAAATGTATACATAATTGGCCACTCCCCATCGGGGCTTTTCAGGACCAATGTAAATGTTCAAACAATGATAAATAAATATTCAAATAAACATAACTAGGTTAAGAATCCCAACTGGCGGGAGGCAGACCAGTTGGCTATTTTACAAGCGTAGTCCAGAAGTTGAACTTGGGGCTACCGAGAACAACATCAGCTAGCGGTCAGAACGGGATTTGAACCCGGGACCTACGGATTTCAAATCCAGTGCTCTAACCACTCGGCCACGCTGCCTCCATCTATCCAATGCCTCCTGTGAATGGACAGACAAGTAGACAGAAACATGCAAACAGATCAACACAGATAAAAGACGGAGAGACAACCCAGCCTACTGACAGACAGACTGCTTGGCCAGCTGAAAGACAGACAGACAGACAGACAGACAGACAGACAAACAGATGGATGGATGGATGGATAGATAGACAAATGGACAGGCACACAGAATGACGGAGAGACAGACAGACAGACAAGCAGACAGACAAGTAGACAGAAACATATAAACAGATAAACACAGATGAAAGACAGAGAGACAACCCAGCCTACTGACAGACAGACTGCTTGGCCAGCTGAAAGACCGACAGACAGATAGATGGATAGACAAATGGACAGACACACAGAATGATGCACAGACAGACAGACAAGTAGAGAGAAACATACAAAAAGATAAACACAGATAAAAGAAAGACAGACAACCCAGTCTACTGACAGACAGGCTGCTCAGCCAGGTAAAAGACAGACTGACACATGAACAGACAAATGGACAGACAGATGGATGAATAGACAAATGGACAGAGAGACAGAGGGACAGACAGACAAACAGGCAAGGAAGCTCCTCAGCCGACTAACCTGTAACTGCTAAATAATTTTTTTTTATTTCTTTATTTCCATGTTAGGCTTGTACTTTTAATTTGTCATCTCTCACCTGGGACACAGGTTGTCTGCCCGAGGTCTGAAGAATTCTAGGAATGTGCTGCATCTTTCCTTGTGTCTTGACATTGACTTGTCTTTGTTGCTGAAGTACAGGTTGTTGTGTTCTGGTTTGTAAGACAACTTGTTTTACTCCAGAGCCTTGCAGCTGTTGCTGTAATTGTAACTGTTTTAACTGATCTGCTGTCAGACTTTTGGGCTGCACATTACTTGCCGTTTGAAGATTGCTACCGCTAATTTTCTGTTTAACGACTTGCTGTTGCAACTGAAACTGTTTGAGAGCCTGAAGCTGTTGTGGAGTAATTTGAATAGTTTGTTGTGTTTTGGTCCCTTGTAACCCCAGTTTTTGTAAAAGCTCAGGTTGTTTTATGATAAAGACTTTCTGAACTCCTGAATTCTGTGCCTGCTGTGTTTGAGGCAGAGTGTTTTGTTGTGTTGTGGTCACAATTTGAACAACGGGTGATGTGGTTGACTTTCCTTGCTGTGTAACAGAGTTAACTTGCTGAACAATACCTCCTTGATTTAATACCTGCGCAGTAGAGGTTTTGTTGGGTTGATTTTGTACAAAGGTTACTCCTTGAAGTAGCCTGGCACCTTGGTCCTTTGTGATTTGTTGCTGCGGTGTCAGATTTACCTGCTGTTGACCAAGAATTTGGTGCACTTGTTTCTGCTGGTTATTTAAAACCTGCTGCAATTGAATACTAACAGGAGAGGCCACAGTATCTGTCCTTTGACTGACATTAGAATGCTTAGCTGGAGCACTTACATTAACCTGCAAAGTCTGTGTAGTTGGCTGTCCTTGGCCAACAGATTGTGGTTGAATATTCTGTACTATGATCTGCTTCTGAACAGGTTGAGACTGCTGCTGTATTTGCTGAAACAACTGCTGTGGTTGCACAATATTCTGTGCAGGTTTTTGCTGCGTCACTTGCTGAAGCAGTTGTTTGATCACCTCTTCTTGGACAACAATGTTCTGTGGTTGAGTTGGCTGCACAGTTTGTGTCATGAGCTGTGGCTTTTGTTTCAAAGCAGCTTGAAGTTGTGCCGGACTCAGCACCTTCTGTTGTACAGTTTGTACAACTGATGGCTGTTGCTGCTGATTGGACAGTTTTTGCTGAACTAATTGCTGAATCTGCTTAATTTGATTTGCTGGCAATGCCTGAGATTGAATGACCTGGGGCGATGTCTGCTGAGAGACCTGAACGGCTGGATTTTGGCTTCTTATCAAATTTAAAAGTTGTTGTGCTTGGATAAGTTGTGTTGCATGGTTTTGCTGTTGGACATTCCCTTGAGAAACTTGGTTTACAACAGTTTGCACCTGTGGAGTAACTTGATTCGACACTTGTTGCAGAAGTATCTTATGCTGGGTACCAACTACTTGAGGAGGTGATGACATGGTATTAGTCTGAGGTAACATACTTGGCTGTTTAGGAGCAATTCGTTTAACAGGAGTCGTTGAAAGAATTGGCTGTAAATTGCCTGGAGACGACTTAATAGTATGTGCACTTCCAGCTGCAACATTAGTTCTCACATTTGCTTTAGAATCAATTCCATTTAACGCAGCACGATGCCCTGGTGAAACATTCTGCTGTCCACCAGCAGACTGTTTTTGTGCAACATGCGTAACAAGAGGCAGTCCTGAATTTATCACCTGCATTCCACGATTTCCCGGAGATCCAACTGTTGAGTTGCTCACGGCAGAGGAAACATTGGGTGTTTTAGGCTGGATAGGTATGGGTTTTTTGCCTTGAAATGTTGATACAGATGTTACAGAGGGTTTGGGTATTGCAACAATCCCTGGTGAAGCAGAAATTGCTAATCCAGTGCTTCCAACTTTGTTGACTGCATTGCTAGTGGCTTCCAAGCCAGGAGCCTTAAGAAAACTAACTCCAGTTGACACTGGAACTGCAGAGGGAACAATGCCAACATTGAAGGGTGCATTTGTACTTCCACTAGTTCTTGCAATACCATTATTGTTAACTACTGCATTCACAAATGTGCTCTGAGGAGCAGCAGATGAATTGATGCCAGTTAATGATGTTTCAGATCCAAGAGAGGGAACCCTTATGTTTGATGGCAATGCACTAGCAACAGTAGCTCCTCTAGTTGTACTTGTATTTAATGTTGGGGTCGCTAAGCGATTCAGGTTCACGTAAGATGATCTAGAAACAGCATCTTGAGGAGGATTCTTTGAAGGCAGGCTGCTGTCCTATTAACAAAATAAAACCACAAGTGAGACAATCTCAGACAGTGCAGAGTGCAATGCACTGACACGTAGTAGTTGCACAGGTCCTAATCCCTGCCTTTCACTCCCAGTCTGTACTGACTATGGTAGTCAGTTACAGCTTTTACCCTTGCAGAATGTGAATGGACAGGAACCTTGAGGAGACATAAATATCTTAGCAGTGTGTATGTTTTACGTGTATATTTTCACTGAAGGTCCAAAAATAACTTACAGTTATCATTTCTCGACAAAGTTTTGAATTTTACACTCATTTGGCATTTTACATTAATTTGGTCCTTATTCATTTTGAGTTCAGTAACATGTTGAAGTAGCAAATGCAACAACACAGAAGACCTCTTTTTCACTGCTGGAAATAAATGGAAGACGGTTCACTCTGCTGAAAAAAATGGAAGGGGAATGATTTTGTTTCATTTAAAATGCAAATTTCCATTTCAACAATAAACAAGAACTAATTTAATTATCAAATAGTCACAACATAGCATGTTCTTACTCTGTTGCCACCTTTCGGTGTCAACAATAACACCACTTAAAATTAATATACAATTATATGATTAATACAACTGAGACGCATTTTAATGAGAAGCACTGAAGGTTAACACTGCTACTTAACTTAGATTATATCCTACATCGATGAACTAGTCTCTTTAAAGACTGTTTAAATAAATTTATGCTTTCAGTACATGCATAGGAGTCTGCAGCAATATTTGAGAATTTTCTTTGGTCACAAATTTACAATTCAATAACAACTCTTAATGTTCCCAACTAAGGAAGGTTTTGTCCGAATATGAACTTTTTGGTCTTTTTAGGTGATTAAAGGAATGACATTTCTTGAACCGAGCTTGGAGTCTCAAAAGATACACAGTCACAGAAGCAATCTTTGCACTACAAAAAAGAAGTGAAGTCACCCAAAATATGACTGTTGTCCCCTGTCAAAATGAGAGTGTGATATCCCACAACATATAAAAACCCGCATTGCTCTAAGAAGGAAAACAAAGTGTATAATGCTAGCAATACTAGAATACATGCATCTTACAAGATGCATTCTACCACAAGGAAAAGCGCCCAACAAATTAACCTTGGTAGATCACTATATACAAACAGGCATCCAAACGCAGGAGATTCAGTGATTTGTGCCAAATTTGTACTGCATATCTAATTTCCATCCCTACATAATCAGCCTAACTTGATTTTTGGTGTTACAACCAAAACTACACGCCAGTAACTAATTTTTGAGGTCAGAATATTTAAAAGTAAATGGCAAAATATGTTTAAGACATGCTTTATCAGAGAGCTACAAAATATCAAAAAAGAATTCCTTTCCATAGCATTGGATGTTATTTCTTTTCTTCCATACTTGGATGTTTCTCCTCTAGGGTGGTACAACAAACATATCACCAGCTTTATTTTGTACAATACAGGATTTTCAGCTCATAACTTTACTATGTAATGGTATGATCTTCTTCAGTGCTCTCCCATGTGGTTGAAATTTGGAAAATTGGAAGTACCCCTTCTCTCGAACGGGACCTGCAGTGGCCTAATGGTAAGCATACTGGACTCAGGATTAAGCAGTCCATGTTCAACCTGGCTGAGGTAACAGTGTTTCATTCTTCAGCATTACACTTTACTCTCACAGAGTCTCTTTCTGCCCAGGTGTATAATCGGATGCTGGTGAATGTAATGCCAGAGATAACCCTACAACAGTCTCACTTCACCTTAAGTAGCGGAAGAGTAGAAATACTCCTGATGTAGTCACTTCATGCAGTGCAAACAAGAGCTAAGTACCAACCTGATGGGCGATTGGGCTTGAACACAGACTTTACCTTATATTCCTTCTCCCAATCTTACCAATTTGTTTTTACATTTTGAAATCTTGCCAGTACCATTCCCTAACAATTTGACACTACTTTACCTTGGAAAGGTTTTCTAGTGGCATGGATCTAACTAAGGTAATTATGTGGGTAATTAATTTTGCAGATTGGCGATTTTTTGTAACTTATGGGAACTAAGTTTTGCAATTCTAATGACTGGTTTTTCTTGCTGGATATTGAGTTTTGTGGTTTTCAGAGAGTTACATTGAATTGGAACTACAACATTTTCAGAGTGACACAGAGTGACACTGAAATCAGTGTCACTCTGTCAAATTACATCCTGCCTAAGTGTGACTGATTGCTCCTACAATGGATCAGAAATAACTGCGATACCACTTGATGCACTACTACACCAGCAGTGTACATAGCAGTAACAGAAAAATCTCTGGTTTTACTGGCAACCCAAAATTACAACACAAAAAAGCTAATTCGTGAAGAGCATAATTTCGTAATTTTCTCACTAACTAAACTACTAATGTCCCAACTGCACAGTCATATTAAATGTCAACTTATGCTTTACTTTTATGTTATGACTGAAATGTTATATGACTTTCAACGATACAGCAGCATAAAATAAAGGAAGCAACATGCATATTCTGTCAGCCACTGAGTCAATAAGCCAGATATATGGTTACCAAAAACATGTAACGTTCTGAGTACTGTCAAAGAGCACATGCTCCTCAAGAGAAATTTCTACACACCTGGCTGTTACTTCTAAGGAATTCCTGCAGAGCAGTAGGGTCGCTGTAGAGAAAAAACAAATTTACCATAAAGCACTTGATTACCCATCTAACTAGCGAGTACTTCCTCTTTGTAGCTTTCGGATTAACTGAATACGTGCTATGTCAAAGCTTATATTGCTGACAGTAAATATTTATACTTACTTTATCACATCCAAAAGACATTTAGCGCTGCCATCATCCATCATTTCAAACGGACAGCGGCCAAACGAACCGCTGTTCTCGCCTTAGCATAAACTCCGGTGACCCTGCAGTTTAAAATAGGTTTTGTTTGTAAAGAACTTGGAAATGGATTTAAGAAATAGACCTATTTTTTTCACAGAACAGGCAAATATAAAATTACAGGCAGACAATGAGAATTTCCGGAACAATATTCGTAAGGCTTCTCTCCAATTTTCGATGCTCTAAACGTCTTGAAAAAAATTCTGATAAAAGGGGGGCAAACAGCCCCCCATCCAAGAGGTACAGCCGGCAAAATACGGCGTAAAATTACAAACTATATCTTCGTGTTCGATCGAATGGCCTACCTGTGCTTGTTTGCATATGACCAAATCCACGGGCTTTTATCGGTACATGGACCCAAATTGCTCCCTCATGTCGACTGGTAGGAGAATGTACTGTATCTGGAAATGGTCGTTTCGGCCTCGGGCCGGGCAAATTTCCTGTTTTGGAGTGATTTTAGCTAAAATTTCACGACGGACATGCGACCGCGACTCGCATTTGTTCCAAGCAACAATATGTGGGGGGGTCCAGGGGCACGCACGTGATCAATGTGATTCAAAAGACTGGGTTCTATTTCCGGTAATTTTGGCGGGAAGGGGCTGGATGTTGATTAGTCAGGAATTTGTAACATGGTTTGACAGAAATTTGAGCGGAATTGAAAGTGTGCAGACCTTCTTGATAAGGCTAAGAGTTCTGTACCACTTGGTATGGACTTCTCTAAACGTGCATCAGTACATTTCGTAACCGCTTCTACCTTTGACAAGACAATGTCCACATCATGGAAAACGTGGTGAAAATCTCGGTTTTTGTAACTCTTGCTCTCTCTGCGTCAACTCCCTTGTGGGTCTTGTAGGCCGACCTGTCGCTAAAAATGCCTCTTGCCCTTCGTCAATTAATTATTCAAGGATGGTAATGAACGCAAAGGGAGGGGAAGGGGAGGGTCTGGATTCCGTTACACGAAAAATGAAAAGGTACTTCCCTATTTACGGAGAATAGAAGGGGGCATTCTACTTTCATGACAGATGAGACATGTTTCAGCTAAACTTGCAAAACTAATTTAAAAAAGCCAGGGGCGGATCCAAGGGTGGGGGGGGGGATTGGGTTGCTGGCTCCCCGCCCCCTTCCCTTTACAACAGCCCACCAAAAAAATATAATACGTGGAAAAACAAACGGAAATACGCGGGTCCAAAAAAATGTAGAAATACGTTTCAAGAATTTGCAGTGTTACAGTCTCCAATTTGTCCTCTCTAAATCGGCATGTTTTAGGACAAACGAAGGACAACTTAAAATAAATACATAGTATAGTTTCGTATAGTATAGTATATATAGTATAGTTTGGTATAGTTTGGTGGCCGATTGGTATCAGCCACCCCACATTAAAAAATCCTGGATTCGCCCCTGAAAGCCAATGAAATTTTGAAACTTGGTGTCTAAAGACCAACCTTGATCAATATCTCCACCATTCCTCTGCCTCCTTCAGTTTTTCCACCGATGCGACAAAAACGAAAACCGCTGACGTGAAATTGTACTTCGCGGCTTTACAACTTAATCACATAAATGGGGTTGTAGAAAATAAAAGAGGGCACAAGTCAAAGTAACGTTCCACTACAAAATAAATGTTTGTTGTCTTTATTTCTCCACGGAAAATCATTTCGGAAATCACAGTTCATGGCTACTAACCAAGAGAAGATCAAAGTAAGAGAATTCCTCAGTATAAGGTTATTTTTAGACATGAAACGTCGGCATCGCAAACTAAAAATAAAAACTTCAAGGTCAAATAGCTAAGTTTCTCCGTGCACTCCGACGCAGCCTTACTGTTGCTTTGGAAACTATTAGGGTTAGGGTTTTGTTCTTTAATATGGAGAGGTTTTCAAACGAGTGTCGTAAAACCAAAATCAAAGTAACCAGTCTAGCCAATCACAAAAGAGACAGGCAATACAGTAAACCAATCAAAACTATAAGAAGAAGTTACATGGAGCTGACGCGAAGCGCGGGAAAACGAGCGCGAACGAGTCACGATTGGTTTAAGTCTAACTTCTAGGGCAATCACGTGACTTGGCAATGCAAAACCAATTGCTTTTCGACACTCGATTGATCACCGCTCTAACTTTGTTCTTTGCTCAGCATAACAGCACTGTATTTAATGGGTAGAGTTTTTTCTTTCTAGGTTCAGTTGAGTTCCTCGAAACACTTATAGTCTCAAAAGATATTTTCAAAAACGGAACTGAATGTCCAGCTGCAGCTGACTCAGAAGTACGAGGCTTAGTTGCTATATACACACAAGGTAGCACTATATATGCTCGTAATTTCGTTGTCGTGAGAAATGGTCATTGCTTAAGTTCGTCATCTTCAGCTTTTGAGACTCAAATGTTGTGTCAAATGATTCGATCGACAGTATAACAGTAATTCTCAGTCATCGGAGAGTTCTGGTGGGTACTTCAGTCGTCTTCAGTCGGAAGGGTATCAGAAATTGCCGTAGTAACAGTAGCTATTTCATCGCTGGTTGAGAGGGACAGGTCTGTTTCTGGTCTGGTGGGAGATTCTGTTGTCCGTGAGTCATTCTGGGATCTTTCAGGTTTTTCTTCATTATTTTCTGCTGATTCCTCATAGTTGCCCAACCTGGTAAAAATAAAATGTCAAGCAACATCTTTTATACAGTACCCAACTTTAGGATCCAAATTAAAGTGTGGAAGGGAGAATCTCTAGAACCGGGGGGGGAGGTACTCCCTTCCACATCTACATCTACATCTACAATAAGCTGAGTCGGTAAAATCGTGAGATATCACACCAACTTTAACAATCTGAATAAAAATAATACAATGAAATACTAAAGAATGAAATATCTAAATAAAACTAATACTTAGCTCTTATTAACCGAGCAGGAGGTCTGTATGGGAGAATCTTGACCGAGGTCGTGAGTACAGACCTCACTGCGTTCGGTCTGTACACACGACGGAGGTCAAGATTCTCCCATATAGGCCCACTAAGCTCGGTTAATAAGATGTTTATTATATGGCGCAAACAAGTTTAATGTAACTGGTTTTGCGTACTAACTGACATTTTGCTTGCGAACGGTAATGAGCTCAATTTAATTCTGCCAAAGTTTGCTCGTCCTCTTTACTTTTTTTTCTTATCAGGCTTTTTGGCACTTCCGTAAATAAATATTGTTAAATGAAAATACTCAATAATTTTGCATTTCAGTTTGCAACTTTTTCACTGCAAAACATTACAGGTCTAGATGGGAAAATCTAGATCGTTTTCAATATCGATTTCAGCCAATCAAATTCTAGGCTGCGAACGCAGACGTATTTCCGGCTGTCGCTTGTCTCCGCCGAAAAGAATGTCTGCGAACACGAGCCAGGAAACGATTTCTGTGACGTAATGACTTTTGTTTCTCCTTGGCCAATCAGATTCCATGATAGAATGAAACTCGAGTGTTCCTCGCAGCGAATACCTCGCGCAGTAGCTCTGGGGCTACTTGAGCTAAACTGTGATTGGCTTAAAATTCCTACGTCACAGAAATCGTTTCCTGGCTCGGGTTCGCAGACGTTATTTTCGGCAGAGACAAGCGACAGTAGGAAATACGTCTGCGTTCGCAGGCTAATCGAATTCGTGAATTTGGTAGTTCCCAGTCCTTGTGAGACAGAGCCATATAATAAAATGGAGTATTAATTACAGGTTAACGCACTCAGCGAGTGAACTATCGGGATTTACCTGCACGAGTTCACTAACAATGAACGAGAAATTTCAATACCACACTCGGCAAAGCCTCGTGCGGTATTGAAAATTTTCGAGTTCAGTGTTAGTGAACGAGTACAGGTAAATCTCGATAATTCACGAGCAATGAGTGCGTTAACATTTTAATTATTCAAATTCCTTGAATACACTTCGCAAAGAAACACTGCACTGAAACCACTATATTTGAGTCAGCCGAAGCCATGGTGTAATGACAGTGGTGTGTTGAATTTACACCACGGCTTTTACACCACGATATGACGTCAAGGTGGTTGTCTCGTCACAACCCAGTATCACGTGGTACAAATCAGCCAATTCGGTAGAAAATCAGAATTCGTACAGTGGATGAAAGTTGAATAATAATAACTATTAACTAATTTTGATTTAAAACTATCTAAGGACGTTGTATTCACAATATCCTCAGGGAGAATGTTCCATTCATTGATTGTTCGTTGGAAGAAAGAAAACTTAAAGATATCTTTTTTTTGCTCTAGGAATTACAAACTTAAAAGCATGGCTATATAACCCTTATATCGGCTATATAGGTATGTGCGGCCCCAAAGGGTATGGTTTTCAGCCGTTTAGGTCACAAATTGGGTATCGATTTTGGCAATTTTTGTCACAAATAGGGTATGTTTTTTGCACTCTAGTCTAGAATTGGGTATGTTTCTTAGAAGAAGCTTCTTTTTCATCGTTATCGATAAGACTATCAACAAAAGCCCTTCATAAATTATGTTTAAATAGGGTATCGAACTTTTGGTCAGGTCATAAATAGGGTAGCCTGAGCAAAAATCGCAGATTTTGGTCATAAATAGGGTAAGGGTTTGGAAGGCGGGCCGCACACCTCCACTTAACTTGTCTGGGAGTACCCCCGCCCCTCTGGGGGGGGGGAGGGCTTTAGAGCCTTACATTAGGACCTCAATGTTTTGGCTTTGGGTCAGAGTTCATGGTTAAGTGTTCTTGAAAAATTAAAAAATTACTGTTAGCATATGGTGTGCTTTGTTCCATAGAGAATGCGGCATAGAGCCCCAGAGCCTTGAGCTTCGGATATTTGTAGTTTCCAGGCCCTGATCCTAAATTTCTTTGGAACTTTGGTTTTTCCATCACCTGATTTGCTCCTCTGCAGCGAAGTCAGTGAAGCCCTCACAAGTACTTATTGTCGATCAATGACTCAGTTCTTGGTTTGGCAACAGATTCCAGGGCCGTAGCTAGGAACAGACAAACTGAGGCACCTGCCTCAGTCATTTGAATTTTTTCGTTGTTGTTTTTTATAGTCATCATAAATACCCTAAATACCAAGGGACAGAATTTAACCACGCACATTGCAGTGGCTTCGGCCGCCCTGGATTTAGTGAAACAAACACTAAAGCAGGGCATCAAGAAGTAGTCGCAAGTTGAACTTGCGAAGCTAGTTTCGTTGGGTGGCCAAACAGACTTGGAAGTAGACCCAAGTTCGACTTGTCTCTACTTGAGAGTCCGTTTGGCCAGGGCTTCAGAAAATGAAGATCGAAATAAAAATACTGTCGTTTTCTTCTGAACCTGAACGACTTCTCAGGAGCGCTGCAATACGGATTAAAAGAAACACTGAATAATGAGGAGACCAACTAACGTTGCTTTTGAAAGTGTGGAGAAAACCGTGCTACAGTTCAACTGATTATTCCAACGTGAAACCTTTCTAAAGCCATCGAGTATAGCTGACCCTGGTAAGTTTTCCAAACTTCCTCTATATATACAGTAAAATAACGAAAACATTTCGAAGCTCCCGCTTCAATATTCAGCTGTATAAGTCCCAAGACATCTATATAATAGTTCTACCGTACCAACCAGGCACATTGTACGATAGGCAGATTAACTTTGCAAACATGCCCTCAAATTAATAGAAAGAAACAATCGACATCACACAAAAGCGTGAACAAATTGCATAAATTTAGTCTAATGAGAATCAGTTTACGTTTTGTTTAACTGGGGATGATTTTCTACGTTCAACCTTGATGAGAAAACATTTCGAAATACAGTAAAGTTGACTACTAAAGGGAGCGAAAGTAAACTACGAATAGACTGTGTTACTCTTTAATATATTCTTACACCTTTCACACTAGTTAATGTCTCGATCGTTGTTTTCTTTTCTCTTCTTGATAATGGTGTCAAGATGACTTCAAAACGTAGTTTACGTTGCTTTCTTTTTGAAATCAACCTTGATTTCTATAAAAGCTTTTTTGTTTCAGTTTAATTGTACAATGAACTTACCCTCTATCCAACAGATGGTTGATTGTAACTGTGAGAACGAACAGGAGAAGTATAACTGATGATACAATTGACATTTTTATCAAATACTCTTAAGTGTGGGAAAAGTAATAGCTGAAATTGATTTATTATTTTGAACCCGCTCTGGGGTCAGCAATCAGTAACACCTGTTCCACTTCTAGTTTTGTTAAAAGCTGCTTGAAGTTAATTGCTTGACAAAAGAAGCCCAATTAGTTGTAATTTCATTTCGGTATCCTAACGGCAAAAATTCCTATTTTAATATTTGAATAACAGGAGCCGGCTCATGAATAACCATGCTTCAAAAAAATAATCATGGAACTTAGAAAACTGCAAGAATAAGAAAAAAATCTTCACAGCTGCGTGGGATTTCGAACAACCTTGTTGCTAGGAAAAACCGTGGGAACGAGGTTAATTTCGTAAGCTTGCTTTGTAAATTTATAACAGTTTTACAATTGATAAGTGAATAAAGATGGTGAATTTTAAGTTCGGTAATGAAATGTGACAAGTGAACTGATCAACATGACACGAGCGTGGGACAAAGAAGAAATCTTCGTATCTTGTTCGATATCAGCTGAAAATTACAATTGAACAAACCCCGGCCCTTTGTTGTGTCGTGTGTGTTTGAAGGTACGAGCGCGCGTTGAAAGAATTGTTAGCGGCTGAACTTCAGTCGTCTCCTCCAGTCCCACGGTAACAAGTCGATTAGCCCTTAACCGTTTAGCCCCCAACCAGAGGTCAATTAGCCCCCGACCAGAAGTCAAAAACATAGTCGACTATTTCTTGAGGGGGGGGGGGGCTAATCGACTTCAGGTTGGGGGGGGGGGTAACCGGCGAGGGGCTAATCGACTTGCGGGCTAAAGACTCTCATATAAAAAGAACAGGGTGCTCGGCGGGAAATTTGAAAGGAACCCCTAAGAGGTACTAGGATCCTGTTTTGTGGGCGATCAAGACCCTAAAAGGTACTGCAAAAGCTCCTCTGCTGTAGACCATTTGAGGCTGAACACCCCAAGAGGTGCTAAAACCGCGTTTTTAACCCCTTAACGGTACGACGACAAACCATGTCCTTTTTATATGCGAGTCCCCCACCCGCACGTTGCACACACCGTCTTTTCGCGAGTGTGCGACTCAAGTGTCACGTGACAGGTGATAAACTGTGACGATTTTTTTGTTGATTGCATCACGACACTATTGGTCCCATTGGTCTTTGATTATCCCAAGTTTCAGGAATTTCTCTTAAATACTTTCCAAAGTAGACATTTTGGCGCGAAGTTAGTTGGTATAAATGTAGGCGCTTGAGAAAAATGCGCTTAAAGTTTCTTACACGATGTATTAAGCATTTAACAAGCCAGCAAGTGGAGGGCTTTTCCAGGTTGCATATCGGGGGAGTGTAATGGTTGTTGTATTTTGTAAAAAGTTACCGTAGTTGTAGGAAATATTACTTTTTATATAGTAAGTGAACGAGCCTGTGATGGTGATTCAGGCAACGCTTTCCACAAGTAATTACAATTATCGAGTTGTGCATGTCTTAACAGCCTTTCTAGAAACTATCGTTCTTATTTGTTCAAACTGATCTATATTTGTGGTCACTTTCTGACTGTAAACAACCGTCGCTATGGCCGTTGCTACGTAAAAAAAATTTACTACTGTGTACTTTCTTTGAATTTCACACTCAAATTCAGCAAGATCGTTTTAACATGCTTTTTACAAGTATTCAAGGACTTAACATCTTATATTTTTTTTAAAAATTACATTTTTCTTGAACGTCGTCATTTTTCAGCTTATCGAGCCACCTTAAAAAGAAGTTGATTTATTTGTTTACGTAGGTATGGCTTTCGGTTTTTTACTTCTTAAATTTCGTTGGTTTTCCCAACATTTTTTCCGTTCTTCTACTCAGTGAACAGGCTCCCGATACAGAAACAGGCTTCTCCCTAGGCTCGCTCGGACGAACTTGACTTTCGAGTATCCCGACCTAGCAACACAAATTACAATGATTCGCGCTAAAAATGGACAAAAAACTCAAAACAAAAGAAAAGTTTACCGGAAAGTTTGTCTTCGGAAGCTAGAGTCACGGGAGATTAGAGTGGAACCTTCACCAGGCTTGGTCGCATGGTATCTCCCGGTCTCGTCAGACGTGGCAAAGCGAAGGCGCACGGCGTTTAGTCGATTTCATTTTGGTAAACAGTTTTGGATTATTGGCGACTCGAATACACTTGATGGGACCGGTAACTGAACTCTTTATTGTTAGATAACGGAAGTAAGTCTCTGTTCAATAAGGATTGCGATATTGTTACGCTTCAAAGAGAACTGGATAGAAAGATGCCTTCCTAATCAATTAGTGCAGATGTGGGTCGCATAGGTTTATTTGGCAGAAGAACTCCAGAAGTCACTGGAAAGATCGTCGACAGAATCACTTTGCCTCACTGTAACGTGCATGAATGCCATATATGCCTTAAGACTGAAGTGATCTTCGTATCAGAAAATCATTTAAACCAAAGAACAGAATTAAACAAATGACTACTTCGGTACCAATCCGATTGAAAATCGACATGGAAAGTGATCGTCGCAAATCAGACAATGGATTTCAGTGGCCAGAGGAAAGTAGAAAGCATTGGATAGTAGCGATGTTTTGTGGCACTCTGTTATTGTACGCTACGAGATCGGCTGTGCCCTTGTGTCTGGCAGCTATGAGTTCTGACATGAATTGGGACAAGGAGATTGATGTAAGTTTGTAGTATCTTCAAGCAGTCGATAGCCAATTCGCCCAGACTGATGGTTTCCTTGAGCTAGCCGAGTGAAAAAGTCAACATTATAGGCATAGTGAAACAAAATTACACAGTATATGACATTTTTAAACTGAAGTATTTCTCGTTGGATTCGTTCTTTAATTCACTTTCAGACCATGGAGCTAACAGTCAGAGCGAAACCACAGTTACTCCGTAAAAACTAAAATCTTATACTAAGACGTTCTGAGGTAGTCCGGGCGAACTGTTTTCGGGCGAAACGACTGCAATTCGGTGTATGTATTTATAATAAGATTAGTCGTGATGAGCAATACCGAATGTTTTGAAGATCTCTCTCTTTTGCACTGTTAATTCACGAATAATTTTATTTCATGTGCGTACACAAAGTTTATACAACTTGGTCAGTAACAGTCCTAAAGTAATACCTGGACACGCACAAGCCCCTTATGTTTACCTTCTGCATGTGGAGAGGAGGAAGTGAAATATTTATCGATTAATATTATGCCTGTTAACCTAAAGTTGTGACTGGTTAGTACGTTGCTTAGACTCTGGATCGATATGTCTATATTCTAGTGCTATCTGGGGTCACTGTTTTGTGTTCCTGGGTTAGGCCGTGTTGTGCCCCACCCAAGAGTTTAGATGGATACTGGAGCAAAGTCGGGGCCACCTGTCAAAGTGCTGGTGGTAAACAAGATGAATTGTTCAAAACAACACACAAACTTGTTGTGACACACAGGTGTACATTGCTGTATCTTGCAGGAAAGTAGAACTATCAGTATCTGGTTTTGGCCAAGTTGTGTATATCGCAGCACATTCACTGTTCTGGTCAATCGTTTCCACCTTGTGGTGTACGCAGTGCAGTCTTTCATGCCGTTTGTCTCCTAGCACCTTTGTCCTTCAATTTGCACTGCATCAGGGCCTTTATACAGACCCAGAGTAACTACTGTACTCGAACTAAATTGAAAATTTGATTAATCAAACTTAATTGAACTCAGTTGAGCATAATCAGGTGACTGGGTTTGACTGAGTTCGGCAAATGTACATAATCAAACTCTCACACAAAATTTGAGCAGTTAGACTTTGACTGAGTTTGATCAAGTTTGGCAGTTTAAGCTGGAACGCATTTGATTAAAAATGGGAATTACAGTGGAACTCCGTTAATACGACCACCTTCGGGCCATGAAAAATTGGTTGCATTAATGGGGTGGTCATATCAAAGGGTTTCTTTAAGTAAGAAAATGACTGACTGAGCTTTTTTTTGGGCCAGAATAAAGTGGCCATAATAACAAGGTGGTTGTATTAATGGGGTGGTCATAAGGTGGGGTTCCACTGAATGTAGAAAAAATGTCTATGTTTTGCTGAATGTTTCTTTTTTCTTGGGTTTCTTAGAATTATTGCATTGTATTTTTGTTTGCGAGAATATCACAAAATTTCCTATTGGAGTCAGCGAAAAAAATTTAAACCTTGACTTGTTGCTGTTTATTTCAGGGAGCTATCATGTCGGCATTCTTCTGGGGATACATGCCGGCACAGGTTGTTGGTGGATATTTAAGTGATAAGTATGGCGGTGAATTCATCTTGGGGTTTGCAGGAGTGATCTGGTCCTTGTTAACTCTGGCTGTACCATTTCTTCCCATGTATCCAATACTCTTTGTATCTCCCACTATGATCATTATTGCTGCTAGGATGTGCACTGGACTCTCACAAGGTTTGTGGCTCAAGACGTATGAGATGTATCTTTCACATGGAATCTTAGAAGGATTGCAGGTGCAGATCTAAGATAAATGAACCAATTCCTAAACCAACTGGAGAGGAAATTTCATGTTTTCAGATAGCTAAAACATGGTGAATAAAAACTGATATCCATTTTTTTTTTATTTCCATATCATGATCTCGTGTAGATTCCGTCAAGCAAATAAAAATATACACGTTAATCTCCTAAATTCCCTTTTCCTGGGTTTCTGAGTCATTCTGACTGATTTCCATAAATTGATAGAGAGCAGTATACATGTAGATCTGTGCCTAGTCTCCTCTGCAGCCGTTATTAGGGTCGTCACGCAACGCTTCTCTCCCGTCAAGCGTTGTGTGACAACCCTAATAACGGCTGCGGAGGAGACTAATCTGTGCCTGGATTGACAATTTTTTGTGAACAAGTCATTGCAAAGTTGAGCATGTTTTAGAAGACAAGCATGTTTAAGAAGATATGAAATTGGGAACTGATTTACTGGTGGCATTACAGTCCATATGTTAGCGTACTTTGTGCTTTGCCCTACCATCCATAGTATTGTCATGGCACTGACAAATATCTGATTCACATTCTGTTAATTTGCTTATAGTAAAAACAAAAAACCTTTTTGAACCGTTGCTCTTTATATCTACATAAATTTTTGTTTCATTACAGGTTTGCACTATCCATCATTAACAAACATCATTGCTAGAAGAATTCCTATAAAGGACAGAACATTTTTAACAAGTACAATATTTGCTGGTGGTCCAGTAGGGTAAGGAATAAAATTAATATCATCTGACCAGTGTAAATACTAATATTGTTTCAATACTTTTTTCTTTTATATAATTATTTCAAAGTGCTCTTTGACCCTTCACAAATTACTGTATTTATATTTTTCCATATTCTGTTACAGTCCAACCCCTATTAAGTGGCCACCTATTGAACAGCCACCCTTATTAGGCGGCCAGTAAACAAAGTCCCGATGATGGCTTTTCTATTGTTTTTACCTCTGTTAAGCAGCCAACCCCTTTTAAGCAGTCACTATCCATTTCCCCGAGGTGGCCATTTAATAGGGGTTGAACTGTATTTACTTCTTTATTCATCTCTTTATTTATCTACTGTTCTAAACAATCTACAATTCATTTGTTCTTTTCATAGTACATTGTTCATGGGAAGCGTGGGCTCAATATTCCTCTCTCAATTTGGCTGGCATAGCGTCTTCATCTTTCATGGCATTGTGGCACTATTATGGGCCTACCTTTGGAAATTTCATATAGTTTTACCTGAGCAATTTCAAAAGCGAGAACAGTTTGCACTTGGTAACATTAAAATGGTTGAAGCAAGCAGTTCTGAGAGAGCACACATGCTTAATGTTCCGTGGGGAGCATTTTCAAGACATCCAGCTGTGTGGTATGTTTTTTGTTATTATCCTGTGTGTTTCCTTCTTGAAATGGGTCTGCAAAATCTGCGAGCCAGCGAGCCGTGCGAGCCATGCGAGCCATGGTGCAAGCCATGTGAGTCAGGCAAACCATTTTTGCGAATATTTTTTTTTCTTTGATTGGTCTGGGAGGTCGTCAATCTATTCACCAAGAAACATCTCGCGCCTGACTATCACTAAATTAAACTACCGCTATAAACCGCCCGCCCGCCATCTTGAAAGTGGAGATGACCCTGAGGACGAGTATAAACGGTACAACCTCGCTCCCAGGATACTCTCTCTTTCCCTGGGAAATTAATTTTAAATTTATCAACAAAAGTGCCTAAAATTGAAATATTCCCAGAAAAAATCCTAATCTCGCTTCGGTTGCCAGAACTATTGCTGTTACATCAAATATGAAAAATGCTCTAAACATCTGTACATCGTGCCAAGTCTTGCGTCATAGTAATGGCTGCCCTGAGTTGGACAAATTTTTTTTTTGTTTCATAGTTTTGTTATGTGTAGAAAAGTTTGTCCATTCAAATTGCGCAGGATCCGCAAAACATAAAAACAATGCGACAAGAATTTATTAAGGTTCAAGACTTAAGTAAGAAACATTTTCTACAAGAAACGCAGTGATAAAAGTATTGACAAGCCTGCACAACTCCTGCTGTTCGCAGATGAATAAGTCCTAAAGCCTTCATAGCTTAGCTTTAACTAGGATGTCTTTTAGGGACTTTCCCTTGCGATATGAGATGATGGGGGGCTCCTTAAAGATTTCTCTCAGTTGTGGTTGATTATCTATAAGGTGCCATTTCCCCATGAGTGTGTCTTTTAGGTTAGGCAACGCTGGGTGGTGTTGCAGCTTATTGTGTTACAAAACGCAGTATTTTCTTTTGAGCGGTTTTGTTTTTCTGTGCTAACAACATTTTTCTGTCAGAGAATTTAATCTCTGAAAGGTGTTTCTCTACAATTCTAGCTGGGTAATCTCTATTCTGCAGGCATGTTTTGAAATTACTCATGTTTTCCTCAAAAGTATTATCAGAAGCCTTAACGCTTCTCCTTTGATGAAGCCTTTTGTGACACCTGGTGGATGGCATGAATAGAAATTGGTGTATTGAAAGGTCTCTGTAGGTTTGAAACGTGTTCGCACATCAAGAAAAGCTTCCTTATTGAATCTGTCCCCTTTGTACACTTTTGTGTCCAAGAACGTAGTTTCTGTTTCTGAGATTTCAGTTGCGAATTCAATCGTTGGGTGAAAACTGTTTGCCTTTAGAAGGAAATCTTCTATTTTGTCTCTACTTGTGTTCCACATAGATATGACGTCATCGATGAATCTTTTCCAAAAGATGGGTTTCGTGTTACTTTGTCTGCATGACTATCTTACATGGAATCACTGCTCGTTACCATTTTTCTCTGGGGCTTAAATGTTGCACAATAAAAAAAATGGCTTTACAGACGCTTTTGTCTCAAGAAATGTTATTTAAGTCTCGACTTATCGTATGTTGATACTTTAATCCTGATAACTTCGACAATAAAATTGTTTTTACGTAGAAAAAATTGATTATACATTTACTTTGGTTTGTATCCCGCTCCTTTTCGCTTCTCATTCACGTTTACCGTGGATTCGCTTGCGACGGTTTAGCAGGCGAACGTTTGTGGAACAGAATTTTTCTCGACCTCTGTGTCCTTCTTGAGGGCTGGTTTTCGCTAGCGACGGAGTCGAAGTCGAAGTCGTGATCAGAAGCGCAGAGAGATACGATCTAGTGAAAATCAAACCGACGGGGTCGAAAGTAGAACACCGATTCTACTTATGACTCTCGCTTGCGTTCTCGTGAAACTAAATTGTCGGAGTCGAAAGTAGAAGCGAAAGAACAAACCACTCACAATGCTCGATTCTAGGCATCGTGATTGGTTTGTACTTCCGACTCCGACAGTCTAGTTTTCACTGGATCATAAGTGACGGAGTCGTAAACGGAATCGGACGATATGGAAACGTTCTGATTCTCCGACTCCGATTCCGCCGAGCTTATGACTCCGCTTATAACCCAGATTTTCGAGTTTTACTTGGTCATAAGCGCGCTCTTACGACTCCGACTCTGTCGCTAGTGTATATAAACCAGCATTAAGTGTTTTTCTCATCAAATCTTGCTTCCGGGTATCCCCACAACAAAGAAGTCGCATTCTCGTATTCCGCTATTCGATTTGCCCGTAAAAAGTCGCATATAAAAGTCCCGCCAAAAGGAGACTCGTTCAGAATGGCAGTTTTCGCAGCACCCGCTAATCCGAGTTGATGACGTACAGAAATTCCCGGATGTACGTCTTGGGTCGGTTTTCACAGTGCTTTTTATTCTGTTAGCCATTCTGTTACTGTATAGATTCTTGTCGTTTTCCATCTTTTGTTTCTTTCTTGATACTTTTCAGATTGACCGAGTTGTCTTTGCTGAAGATAGATGACCGACTTCTCCAAGTGGCGGGCACTTGCGACATTTCTTCGATGGCGTTCAATATGGAGCAGATAACAGACGACGTCATGGACAAACCCACGATCATAAAGGTCAGCATGATAAACGTGGCGAACAAACGCTTGCCGCTCTCACCCAGACCGAGTTTGTCGAGTTTCGAGGATTTTTCCACTCGCGGAAACAGATCACCAAAACCAATGGTGCTGTACGCAATGAAACTAAAATAAACCCCGTCGAAGAATGTCCACCCGTCAAATATCATATCTGCAGCTCCTCCCACTAGAATAACAAGCGCCATCATCATGAATGACACGGCTGCTGCTTTGATCCCCACATGAGAGGGGTGCTTTCGTCCGAGGGACGTCTTCTCGATGTGTTTGATGGTGTTGTATATGTATCGTGTGATTCGTTCACCAACTGTTTTGAGCACGACTAGGTTTAATGGAATTCCAAGGAGAGCACAGAATATGCAGAAAAGCCGACCGCCAAACGTCAGAGGAACGATTTGTCCAAAACCTGAATGAAGGAAAAAAAAATTAGCAATAAAACACTTTGCACGCCTTACTCATCTTTGGGAGAGAGACATTTCGGAAAACGTGCATACAACCTCAAAGAGATTGGACCCTGGGAACGAAGTTGAGATCTATTCTGATGACGTACCACTACAAAGATTTCTCCAGGGAGGTGGTTATCTCTGATTGGTTACTCTATTGCGTGTCGAACTCGCGGGGGAAATTTATAGCCAGCACACAACTTATCCACTACACGCGTGTCTGCAGAGCTAAGTCAACATTACCGAGTTTTTCCATTCCCGTCCCAAGAGGCCGCGTTCCTTTTGGTCAGCACCAAGAATCGCAACCTCTGGGCCGGTCCAACAACGGAAGTCCGCGATTCACGAACTTCCCGTCAAATCTGACAAATCTGACTGGCTGAGAATACGAAACGAATAATCTGCACATGCTCAGAAAATCGGGTCAGGCCAGAGGTCGTAACATATGGAGCTGCAAAGAGTGAAACTTGCATATTTTGAAGCTATTTTTTTGTTGCATTTTTTCTGTACAGCATCTCAGAAGTTATGGACAACCAGTCGCCTTATTCCTATTAGTAAAGGCAAACCTATGATACCAATGATATTTAAAAATTCCTCCAAATCATATTCGCTTAAAAGTTCGTACAATTTTGAGAAGATTTTCAAATATCACGAGTAGTATAAATTTTTAATTGTTTGAGTTTTCATACGATTGTTCATTTGTAGTATGACAGAGAAAATTACGAACGCACCTTTTTAATTTGCACTGCAGCGCAAAACTGCAAATTAAATATTAAAGATGAATTAGCATGCTCTCGGCCAATCACAATGGAGTAATTTTCTTAGTCATATAATTAATATTTTATGTTTAACTTTTGACTTAAAGAGTTCTTTCATAATATTATTTCACGGACATCGTAGGTTGATTTACAAGCTCACTCCTTTTAAATGAGATCTAGCAAAAGTAGTTTACAGACCTTTAAAACTCTTTTTGCGCCCATGAATGCGATACGGTATATTTTTCTCCTGCTATAACATACAGTTTGATAAAGTTCGCAAAATGTTTCCATTTTTGCGTTCTGTTTAACTGTATAACTGTAAGATTACCGTGGCAACAGATCGGAGATGGAAAATACGACATATTTCAAAGGAAGCCGACCGAAACAAAGAATGAGTGAAAAGAAGTCATTTGGAACTGTTATCTTAAAATATATGGCGAAACTTATCATATTCTGATAAGGGGCATTCAGTTTACCATAACAGTCTGTTTGTTTGTTTCATTTTTCCGACTGAAAAAACCTTCATCTAGCATTCAGCTATTACAAGTTTGAGGTTTAATTCTCGACCAAACTAGCTAGATTAACACCTCTTACGAAAAAAGACTTTGAATAATAAAATGTAGCAACTAGAACTAAGCCTTAACGCTAATTTTCTGCCATCTAGGAGACGCACGGACTAGCAGAAAAACTAAACTTTGCCGGTTGATGTTTTGTTCTCTTCCTCCATCGCGAACCTCAATCCATGCCTGAACTACAAATCTACCTCAAGAGAATGATCTCCTGTCTACCTACATTCAATCATCAGATTCGACCCCTATTATTTCCTGACCAAGTCTGTGCTTGACGACCTTGACTGCTCTCCAGCTGTTCCAGTTTAGACATAGCATTTAATTTCTTTCCGAATTTCTAAAGTAAACAAAACTTACCCATAGTTGTAACCACTGTTGTTGTGAACCAAAACGAGTGATAAAAATTCCAGTAGTCCTTGTAACTGCCAACGTAGCCGCGCTTGAACAAAACGCTGGCGTCGGAGACGAATTGTACAAAGTCCTCCTCGCTCATATTGTACTTTCGTTTGTAGTCACTCTTCAGTTCTTGATAAAAACCATAATGCATTCGATCGTTTTCCTCCTCAAGTGACTTAAAAATGAGAGCGCAAACACACGTGTAGAGAACCAAACCAAACAGAAGGAGAAAAAACCTGCAGCATTGTCTGGTGTGCTGAAACTTTAGTTTGGTCGTCATTTTTCCAGATGAGTGAATCACTTCATTACTGCTGAGAAGAAAGACCCAACTCGCAATGGTTCCAAAATCAGTCTATTAGTCCTCATTTTCCGTCAGCTTGCAAGCGAGTAGAAACCAAAAGTGAATGAGCAACCTTAATTTCCTCCGGCGACAGTGACTCTTTCGAATTCGAGTTTACCGTATCCAATAAAAAAGGTATTTGTGGAATGACGGATTTTCCTGTCGCCCAAGCTTATCTTATCGTTCTGCAAAACAGAGACATATTTCATTTACGTTCGTGCAATCATATATTTTCATTTGCAGTTTAGTCGACGCAAAAACCTGAATCACAATATATTAATACATTGTAAACAAAGAACGAACTGAATTATTGATTTTGCAAATAATTAATGATTGGTTGTGTAGCGTCTTAGCTGGCGGAGACCTTCCCTGGGGTGTTTCCTGCATGAGGCTTTCAACAAAATTGAACATTTGACTAAAATTAAAAATATAATACGAAATGGAAGCAGCTAATTGGTGAATAACGAGAGCTTGAGTTATCAAAGTATCTAAAGAAAGCATGTTCATGTGGAAATAAAAGATAACAATGTTAATATTTATGACTTCCCACTTAATTATTTTGTTAGTATTGTGCTGAGAGGAAAATGTCTTCAATTTAGTTTTTCAGTTGCTTTTGTTTCAGTTCTTTGAAAGCTTCTTGTGGCAAGCTTTAGTGGATCGGGAGAATAGTGGCAAACTTCAAAGAAAGGCCTTTCTTCTCATTTCAATGGCCGACCGCCTGCAAGAACGTGTAAATGCGTGGTTACACCTCTCAAAACCTTTTCCAACAAAAGACTACCTTAATTAAATGAAACGCTATATCAACACAAAGAAAAGTCAGTTCAATATTCAGTGTCGATTCAGTAATGCTTTACTTCGACGCGATATTGACTTTTTCTTATTGTTTACGTTGAACTAAACGCACACGTTCCTGTTCCAGACTAACATTAACCAAAAGTTAAAATCGAGTAAACAAGCCATATAGACATAAGGGATATTTTAGGAAACGTTCTTTCTATGAGGCCGTGTATATCACGTCATAGTTTACTTTGCTCAGTGGTTACAACAGTGCTTAAAATGCTGATGCGACTCCCAGCTGGAGCTGAAAGTGGGAATTGAAATTGAAGTTTTTATCGCGGTGCGGTCTATAGCTTTTCGCACGAAACTAAATTGTGTGTCGGGAAAGCGTTTGGTACGAAATGCTTTTGACGCATGCGGCTAAGAGGGAAAATCACTCAGTCGCTGTTTAGTAGGCGGATTTTCTTTGATTTGTTGCAATATTTTGGTGTTTTAGTAAATCGTCTGGTTTCAACAGAGACTGGTCCCATTTTTTAGTCTCTTTGTGAAAATCTCCAGATTTCAAGTTCTCACGGGTTGATAGGTCTGAAAGCAAATCTATTTGCATTTGAATAGAAGAGGAGAAGAATGATCAAGGATTTTTTTTAAACTGGTATTAAACGCAAATTATCTTCAGGATATCCAATGGCCATGAGCGCATTAAGCTGAAGATACTAGCCACTCCGTTTTCTGTAATCCATAGACAATGGATACACTTAACGAATGAAGTCAGTCAGAGAAGATCTTCTGAAATAGGATTTCATAAAACCAAAAATCGATGGCAACATGTTTCAGTTTTCTGATGATATAGTTTCGTTACCAACATCATAAAACGATTTTTAACCTTGAATTTTACCATGTATTAAGTTGTTATTAGTAAACTGTAGAGGGAACTAATTCTACTTGCGATCTCTCGATTTCGAACTAGATATTCGAAGAAATGTCAAAACCCAGGGGCCCGTTCCTCAAAAGCCACGGAAACTTTTCGGGCCCGCGAAGCCATTTTTGGTTAACCGGTATTTAAAGACAGAGAGATGCATACACCTCAGATTACACCAAAGCATCATAGGAAGTCCTTTCATCCCCCCTGCATACGCCTGAAACTTCTTGTATGAAGGGAACCTCTGTTTATTTTGAGAACATGTGCATAACACAGCTCTGAAGTCATAAGGTTTGAGATTTTGCTACGGCTTTTCGGGTGTGAAAACTTTTCGGGACCTTCGAGAAACTGGCCCCAGTCCTAATTGAGCGTTAATCGAGAGCGAGCCTTGACACTAGTCCCCAGTCTTCTCTTGCGAGAAAATTTTTAAGCCGAGGAGGATGATGGGATAATCTTCATTCGTGCATGACCTTGAGTGAATGGTCTGCTTGCACTTGTAAAACTGACTTTGATTAATTTGAAATAAACCTTTCCAACAACGCTCCATCGACCTGAAAATGACTTCAAGATGTTTCATCATATTTCAAACTAATTGGTTATCCGAAACTCATACCTTCGCTAAAGTTAAATGTCAAATATATCAAAAGCCTTGTATGGGCTCCTCGTGTCTATAGCCTCGTGTTCGGTTGCCCGGGGTAACCAATGAAATGTACTATGGACTCATGCAGCCTAGCCACCGTAATAGGGACCTTACGCAAAACATGACGGCAACGGCAACGAGAACGTCACCAAACAACAGATTTAACTAGCAAAACAATGGCTGCGCACCTGCCTTATAATTCTTGGTATATTTCTTTGCCGTCCTCTGCAAAACAACGACGTAAAATGACAAAATTCTGCGTTGTCTGGAGAACGTGAACCACAAAGACTTTTTTTTCTTGGCTTTAAAATTAAGCAAGGCTGATGATACGTAGAAAACTTAGCGCGGCAACTACATGATAGAGTCCAACTGAAAGCTTGTGGACAGGAGACAGCTGTTTCGACCTGTCCGCTACTGACAAGACCAATGCATTTCGAAACAGCTGTCCATGGTTGCATCTTCGCTTTCAGTTTGGACTCTATCATGTCGTTGTCGCGTTAAGTCTTCTACTTAGTATCAACCTTGCTAAATTGTTGTTCTATTTCAATATTTGGCTGATTATATCTTTTACAGATCCTTCGTCTACCGACCGGACACATTTGCATATAAATTATGCTCGGTAACTCTTTCGTCAAATAGTTATTTGTTCCATATCTCTTTTATAATTTCGTATTAAATATTCATGTGAAGTTTATATAAGAGCTTTTTTTCAAGAAATGGAACGGTTGTTTTAGTGTTAATGGAAAACGTTTTCAGGTAAATAATTTCGAAACCTTAAATTAAATTCTCGAAATTTAATTTTTCTATGATTGTCCTGGATCAGTTTGAAAACAAGTTTCTTTTTTTACCAAAACATTTTGCGATTAATAAATAAGCAATTTCACCCTTCTTCATTTCAAAACACTAACTCCAAACTAACCAAAATTCCCTTCAACACAAATTTATCGGTCATGTCGACATAATACCCGAATCTGCGGAAAATAACTTTGAATTAAACGGGAAAAATGATTTTATTTTCAGCGATTACTTCACTTAAAATCGTGAAGTGCGCAGAAGGCATGCTGAAAACGTGACAGATGATCATATGAAAAGAGAATTTTGCTGTATCTGTTCTTGAAAGTTAAGTCCATATTTTGATATTTTCTGCGGTTTCCTATCTGTGATGTTCCATAATTTTTAGTAAAGTGGATTATTTTAGTTAAATTCGTTGTACCTCTTCTCGAAAGAGCTAGAAAGTTTTATCCACATTATAATATTTTCTGGCCTTTGACGTCGTATCTGCAATGTTCCACAATTTTTAGTGCAATAGATTTTTTTTAGTAAAATTTATAATACTTCTTCTCGAAATTTTGGTCCACATCTTAATAAAATTCTCTGGCGTTTCATATCTGTAATTTTCCATATTCCATTATTGCAGGTAAAGTGGTTTTATGACAAATTCAGAAACTAGATACCGCGCGGAAATAAAATCGTTCTGTACTTACCTTATCTTTGAAGGGTTGTAAATCGCTGTTGACGTTGATCGACTTGGTTTTGTTAACGTCCGGTTAATGTGATACCGAGTCATACCGCATCGGCCCACAATAGAGTGCTATTAGAATTGCGCATGCGTAAATTAGCCAGCTGCTTCTGTCGTTGCCACTGAAGATTACGTACATCACGTTGGCCTTAACGCATCCGTGTCGTATTTTTTTAAGTCTTGATTGGACTGCACTTTACAAGGTGATATCAACCGGTCATCGCGAGACTATGGTCGATGTTATTGGTTGTTAATCGACTTTCCGCACTAAATTATTCAATTTATTTGCTTTTAATTTGCATGGTTGAATAATGTTAGCAATTTATGAGTATGACGAGAAACTGTCTTCTGTTTGAACAGCACAAGGACGGGAAACTTTTTCGTCGGTTTGTTCTGAAATAACAAAACAGTACAACTGCGAAAGCCGAAGTGAAAGAGCATAAGGAGAGTTTGTTTTCTTTTGTAAGTCAGAAACAAATAAATTTGAGGGTGCGAAACCGAACACAAATATAGTTTATTGCCTGTAACCTACTGTTCAATTTGAAATTTTTTGAATCTGCACTTGTACTCGACTGTACGATGCTCGGGGCATTTTATAAATAACTGTATTATCAGTTATGCGTTGTCAAAAAGTATCTAACCATTTACCTTTTCAAGACACAAGCGCGCAATCCTTCTTTGTCATGTGTTCAAGTCCTATGTATTTGTTTTCAAGTAGCTATTTATAATGCAACCTTAACAGCTTCGACGAACTTTTTAACTGCGTTTCAAAGTCTTCATAACTTTAACCATTTGTTTTCTCCGATGATAATTTTCGTCTCAGTTTCAACGTCTTTTGTATTTTTGTCTTTTCCAGCCTCAATAATGGTGAGTAAGTGACATTCTCTTGAACTAACTCACCTATAACCCGGCAACTCATTGCTGGACACAACAGAAAGACCTCGGCCAGAGCTAGAACCCAGCCCACTCGGTCCAGCGCACTAAGTACCAACCATCCAAAGGCCACCACACTCCCCATTATTCCGACCAGTCTACATACTTTTATTAGTTATGCAATAAACAGACAATGTTTACCGATAAAGCGTATTTACATCGATCTCCAGGTTTTCTCAGTTACCCACATTTCATCTCTGCTCCGAGTTAAGGTGAAGAAATCAACTTTTCTCTTCCACAACGTTCGATTACACGGCAGCGTTTTTTTGATCGACTTAGGAGGCCGTGTGCAGTAGACTGTCTGTTCTTGATCTCTGAAGAACTCCTTATATATAGTATTCACATTGAAAGGTCATCAAAGGAAAAACAAGAAATAATAAATGAATGAATAAATAATAGTGATAGTATAGTTTCATTGCGCCATACTGCCCAAAATGAGGTATTGTTGGTTAAACAAAGGAACATTTATCATTGATTGATTTTTATATTCATCTACTATTTTTTCGCACCTATATCCCATATAAAGTAGGGCTCTTTCGAGTCCGGTCTTCGTTCCTCTTTCTCCCTGTGGAACTACCCTCCTCTAAGTGGCTTTAAATCAAAACCCTACCCTGTGTAGGACAGCACCCTCTATTTTAAGACCTGATTTAGGACGAGAGCTGAAGCCGGTCAGGAATACCTGTGCGACACAATGACATCTTTCAGTCGCCGTCACGATATACAGTGCAAAGAAACTAGACCGACTGACATATTCTGTCAATATGCACTTGTTATGTTGCTGATAAATAAGTGGAAAAATAATTTAAACTTTTACGATTCCGACAACAATAGTACTACTCTTGTCCTGGAAATGATCTGACCTTGTAAGGAACCGTTGAAGTTTCTGATCTCGGACTGATAGTGTAAGCACAACGTGACTATAATCTGTTTAGGACAGGTACCAACCCTGTTTAGGACAGAGGCAAGTTAAATTGTAAACACCGGCGCCAAAAAACCATACCCTATCCAGCGGTACGTCCCCATATGGGCCAAATAGGGGAGAACCCCTGGCATGTAATTTCATTACTGTGTGTACACGGACGCTCATTTCACGAGGCTGAGTAACCTGTGGTTGTTGCTTTTTTTTTGCCTCTGTCCCACGCTTGCCTCCAGGGCTTGCTCGGACTCCCCCTTCGTTCGTGATTCTTTTGAGATCTTTTGGGAAAGGGACTTTGAGAACATTCTGAATAGACTGGGGACAACGCACAAAACCACTTGGTCCACTTGGGAGTTAGAGAGGATAAGAGAGGCCGATTTCAGCTGGTCTGGCATTGTTCGCTTGTGTTCCCCTAACAGACCAAAACAAAATGGATTTTCTTATTCAGTAATCCTGACATAATCAACCATTAGCGTTTGAATGGTCGATTAGAGTCATTGTGGTGCTAATAAATGATTAACGTGACAGACTTATGATTATTCATGTCTCTATAGCGACGTGACAACCAATTAGAACTTTTGGAATGATTACAGTGAGTGTGACTTGACATCGGATCGCCTGACTATAAACTTCACTTGGAGGGAACGCGCTCAAGGGCTTGTGAAATCGGTTCGAAAACTCTAAAAGCCCCTATTTTACCAGGGAATGGAAAAAATGCCTACGTTTGCACCAAGCGGAGGGCAGCCACTTCTCGTGCGGGGAACAGTTCAGGAGAACTTCGACGACAAGATGCCGCTAACAAGTCGATATGCATGGCCTCGTAGGTCAGAGTCGTCGCTAAGTACGAGCAGTTTCCCAAACAGAAACAGCAAGAATCCGTTTTTTGCAAGGCATAATCCTCATCCACAGAGAGTTAGGCATCTGAAAGGACTCTTAGATATTCCAGTTTGTACTGTGATTGATTCGGGCGTCGAGGAGAACGTGGGAAGGTACATGGTTTGCACCCCGACCATCGACCAACTGCGACAGAGGCCTCTGAGATCGAGCCACGGATTGCGGCTACCGATCAATGCTGATACAGTTGTCTTCGCCAAAGAAAAAGCTGTGCCATCTATCGGATTAGGTAAGAGTTCCACCTTTTTTGTTATCACCGAACGGTAATGAAGTCCTAATTGTACTTAGCAACGATGAATTGTTTTGAGTGAAGGGGAAATCGACACCGCATCAGTTAATAAGCTTTTATCTTCCTTGAATGCCCGTGTAAAATGTGCGTAAAGAAATTGCTATAAAATGTCTGCCGTCTGGAGGAAGCTTCCGTTAACTTTAGAGAGGCAAACAGAATAAGTGTCTTTATTGCTTTGTCAAAGCTATTTCTTTACTCTGCAAATTTGCGTCACCATTGAAAATTGATGAGCACGGTTGTCAGATTGATAGAATTATAATTTTGAATTCTTCAAATTTCTTGGATAGACAGTTTTAATGAAAACTCCCTGTCTGAAATATAGATTTTGTGGCAAACACTACTAATCTGTTTTAGCCTTTTCGTGCTTTTCTTTGTTTGCATTCCTCTTCTGAATACACTAGGTTTTAATAATACAAGAATACATTAATTTTATTATTGTTAAGAAGCAAACCCTGCCTCAGTTTGGGTCAATGTTTTCTGTCAAACATTGATGTAGAAAAGCAAAGAGAAAACAACTTTTTGTCCTCTGTGCTAGATGTCTTTTCATCTGGGGACACTTATTTATTACGCTTATTATGTTTCGTGAACACCACGGGTTATTAGAACAATGGAAAGTAAAAATGCAGTTTAGATACCTACTGAGGCAAGAAAATAAACATTGTTTAAAATTGCTTTCGGAAATGACAAAGAACTTATAAACACAATAATTATTTGAAAACTTGTGAATGCATTAACCTTGAAAGTTGTAAATTATGCAATAAACTCAAAAGAAAAAAGTTTTATGAATGTCTGTTGAATTGCATTTATTTGCATAGTAAAAAAAAAAACCTGATTACTATCAAGCCATCCAGCTCCCAGATGACTTATTGATAGCTTAGTTGGTAGAGCACTGCACCGGTATTGCAGAGGTAATGGGTTTGAATCCCTTTCAGGCCTGGATTTTGTTTTTCAGGCTTTTAATTCACAACTGCTTAAGATGTGTGCACAACTGCGATGAACAATCACGTCTTCATAATTTACTTTATTTTGCAGTTCCAATAACCCAAACCTGGCGAGAGGAACTAAAGAGATTTACCGAAGCTGCTGGCTTCAAGAGCAAGAACCCTTACACAAACACTACAAGTTACCAGGTACCACCATCAAGACAAGGATCAAGACAAGGAGAGAGACCACCACCATCCAGGGGCCTTGAGTTTCCTCCTCCATCGAGGAATGGGGAGAAGCCACCTTCAAGGAATGGAGAAATGCCTCCATCATGGAATGGTGAGAAGCCACCATCAAGGCAGGGAGAGTCTAGACTGGGAGATAGACCCTCACTGTCACGACAAGGCCTTCCCATGCAGCACATTGCTCCAGAATCTGATAGTGATCTTGCTGTAAGTGATATTTTAAAATTAAAATTAAAAATTAAAAATTAAAAATTAAAAATTTAAATCTTATTTAAACTTGAATTTCATTTTAAATTTTATTTTTATCGTGAGATTTTATCAAAGAACCATAAAATGTGAGGTACATTAATCCATGTAAGATGTATGTCTTACCAGAAAGGTACTTTTGGGGGGTGTTGTCATCTTTGTTCAAATTCTCTGACATAACTTGACACATCTCCAGAGGTTTAACAGACTGTTTATTAAATTTGATTTCACAAAGACCCACTTGTCAAGATTGCTCCTTGACTCACTCCAATGCGATTCGGTACGATACAAATTAAGCATAGGCATGATTAATATGATGCTAAAGGGAAATCTGGTGATAAAAAGTCTTTCATCAACACTTACACATTTGTGGATCATCCTCCTCAGTAATTTACACTTCTTTCGTAATCTTCTCGATATTGTAACAACCTCCATCGATACAACACCGTTCCACTTCAATCTATCAAATTTCAAAATGTTCTTTCAGTTTCCCGCTAGGCCGCCTGCAAAGAAGTATGGGTATCTGGCAAGATCCAGTTCCCTAGACTAGGGCCCAAGCCTCAGTAAATAATTCTAACTTGGGGCTTCAATGCTACTTTAGTGATTTATCAGTGGCCACAATTTTTTGGTGTTTAACTCCTGGGTAGTCGGTACTCTTGAGGGTCGACAATAGGGTTCTCAGATCCTGCTTTCTCTCCCATTTTTTTCAGTTAATCCTGCCATCCTGCCCTTTTTTATCTGGAAATCCTGATCCCGCCCCCTTTTCAGACGTTTCTACATTCATTATTAATTTGTTAGACTAATAATTAACACAGAAACTTTCTAAAAATAGCACATAAAAGATCATGAAAGGCTTACCTTTATGTAATGGGTAGCCAGTAAAATTTAGCACAAATGATTGTAATGTTTCTTTCTGTCACGTTTTACTTCGATTTTACTGTTTTGTTGTCGTTTGTCCACTTCTCAGTGAAAGAAAAAGATTGCTCACTTCAATATTTAAGGTCTTAAAAAGTCAAATGTAGACAAGGTTTAAAAAGTAAAGACACCTGACAGTCTCTTTCATTGCTCTCAGCATCTTCACTTTCCTTGAAATCTGGTCATGGGATATTTTTTTCCGTAGGAAAACATTCCCGTTTGCACCCTTTCCATAATATATGGCGACGCAATTTAAAATGACGCATACCTCGTTCGGTAAATCACTATCTTCACCATCCGGTGTGGCTGTACTGACCAAAACAAGCCAAACACTCTGAAAAAGGTCAAAAGACTAGAAAAACTGGAAATGATCGGGAGGCCAAAATTCCAGGGAGGTAGGGAGGGGGTACTCCAAGAAAACTTGGGTGGGGGTGTGTGACCTGCTTCCCAAAACCATTACAACCTTTCCAAACATCTCGTAGTTAGTCAAAAATACTATGCTATGCGTCGTATTTTCAACTCTCTTCTCGTTCTTTGGAAATGTGGTTAAAACACGGTGTTTCATGTTTGATATATTACTTGAAACCTGACATAGCTATATGTACAAAAGGTTTATTTGTGCCAGCTTGCAGTTTTTGCACTGGTCAGTTTATGAAGTCATGCAAGAATTAAAATCCTGTATCCTGCTCTGTTTCCCTTGCGAATCTTGCATCCCAACCCCATAAAAACACGAATTCCTGCTCCTGCTTGTAGCTGAAATTCCCACTTCCCGCTCCTGTTTTCAGCTCAAATCCCGAATATCACCGTGAAAAAAATGCCAAACCTATGGTGGACCCTCTACACTTGTGGGGTCATTATTTACAGAAGTTTACAATACCCAGGATAATCAATTTTCCTCCGTTTTGTATTAATCAATTTTCCTCCTCACATTATTACTACCGGTACTTATTAACCGAGAGTGAGGTCATTGCTGGAAAATTTCAAACTGAGACCTTGCCATATCGACCGAGCGATAGTGAGGTCAGTACAGCAAGGCAGAAGTTTGAGATTTTCCTGTAAAGTCCGAACGTTTGAGGTTAACAAGTTGTTTATTATACGGCTTTTTGCTTTGGTTTTGTAGACCCATAATCCAGAATTGACCAATCAGAGTTCATATTACAATGTATATTGGCTAAAAACACAAGCCACATAATAAATTCCTGTGATGTTTTGTTGGCTACATGTAGATAAGTGGATTTTTTGATATTTTCTGCACCAATATTGGCCAACATTATCTACATTTTCCTAGAGGGAATTGCGATCAAAATTGAAAAACCTTTGCTGCTATGAAACCATGCTTGAAAGATGACAAGCAACCCCTGTAGCTGTGCAACTGCACTCAACACATTATCAACATCTCACAGTGAGAATGGACATCGAGACTTCAAGGTGTAATAATTCTGAAAAGTCCACCCAAGTGTACCATGCCAAAATTTGTACACTCTCTTAAACAACAACAATAGCTGCTGTAACCTTTGCAATTCTTAGAGACTACCTCTTACATACCCATTGTTTTATTGTACAATTTATACATGGTACATATTTTAATTGTATATACATTTTTATTATTATTCCTTATTTGTAAATAATTTTAATTTTTTTTGTTGTGTCCCCAATTAGTTGTGAAAACTAAATACATTGACACATCAATAAAACTTTTGCTTACTTTACTTAAAACATCTAACCAGTATGGTTGAGATCCTTAAATAAAATTGTTCATGATGTGTTTCATAGTTGTTGCTTACTTCTATGTTTAGATGCTTGACATGTTGATGGGCATCCTTCAAACAGATCATCCTGATGGCATTAAATCATGGCTGGTTTATGCTCCTGAAAGAGGTAAGAAAATGTTTAGAAAATATTGAGAAAAAGAAGCCCGTTATTAAGCATAATTATCTCAAGTTTCTGAGGCACAAAGTGACAAGGCTGGTAGCTAGCTAGCTAGGAGTCTTTGTATACTCCCTCATGGATGGGATACTAGTCAAATTATTTGCCTGCAATATACCGGCATCCATTTGGAGAGAAACACTGTAAGAATCAAGTGTCTTGCCCAAGAACACAACACAGTGACTCTGGCCAGGGCACAAACCCAAACAGCTTGCACTGGAGCAAATAATGCTCACCATAAACCTTTTAGGCCACCGTGCGTTCCGTAAGAAGTGTCATAAATTGTTGCTATGACATTTAAACAACAGAATAGTTACCATGTGACAAAAGGCCTCCTAGTTTACCTGCTTACATGTTTCCTAAACTTTTTCCAAAGAAGTTACAAGTAAAGAAGTTCATCTAACAAGGTAATACATGAACATAGAGATTATATAACAAAGCACTAATGAGATTGCATTACATGTTTCCCTGAAATTTTGTATTGCAAGTCTTGTTATTGGTAGTTTAATTTGTAATAAAAGTTCTTATGTCATGTACATGTCACCTGATAGGCTACTGACAGCACGTCCTTTTCATAATATTTGTGATCTTGCAGAAAAGGAACTTGTCCTGGACATGATCCGAGCAGTGTGCACATCTGATCGTGAATTTAGGGAAGGTTACAATGAAGCAATGAAGTCCCCCATGTATGACGATCAACTGCTACAACAGGAATCAAGTCTTGACTTGGATGAGATTCAAAAGTACAATGATGCAAAGAGGAAGGAAAGAGAGGAAATGGAGAGGAAGAAACGAGAAAAAGAAGATGCAGAAAAACCAAGGTAACGTTAGAGGTTAAAGTATTTTTCTTCTTGCCAAATTCTCATGGTGTTGGGTAGCCTGTCCCAGGTGTTCAGTCAGGGAGGTGTCAGTTGGTTAGGGCAGAAATGAGTGGATGAAAAGGCGAGGGGTTTGGAGCTACCTGCTGTGATCTCCCGTGTTCTTCCCAGATCCCCAATCTTTTCATACTTGTCTTGTTCCCGTTTTGTTCACCCTCACAAACTGAGAGCCTGGAACAGTCTAGATGTAGGGAAAATAGACTCAAAAGTTTTGGTTAAGTACACCAGGACCCATTTACATGTATACACCCACGTGGTAAGAAGCACCATGAGAGTTTTCTTGCCCATTAGACCCACACATATTGAACCATTAGGCTATTGTGCATCTCCCCACTGAAACACAATTTCTGTGGAGTTGTGCACTAAGTATCCACAGTCTGTTTACACATTTACTTTCATTTATCTTTCTCCCCGTCTATCTGTCTGTCTGTCTGTTATTTTTCTGACACGTTTCTCTTACAGACTTCTAGGTCCTAAACATGCCTCATTTCTGTCTCACTTGACTGCTCAAGGCTCCTCTTTGGCCGTGCTGGGTTTCTCTCTGTCAACAACAGGTTTTTCTCTTCATCTTCTTTGTTAATCTTCTTCCTCATGTTTGTTGATTCTGTTGGGTTCCATCCCAACCTTGCACTCTGGAAACAGTTGCTCTCCAAATAGCCTGCAGAAACCTTGTGCAGTGACGCAAATGTAAATGGACTATAGTTGTATAGCTGCACAATTCCCGCTATAATAAATGAAAAGTGTGTTACTGCACAATTCTGTTCTTCATTCATGCAGTGTATCACATCTGTGGCAAGAGGAATGGGCCCTTGTGTGGAGGGGGCGGGGGGGGGGGGGGAGGCACTCCTTAAAGTTTTGACTTCCCTTTTAATATGCTATTCTCTGAACCATATTTCAGACCTGAGAAGGGAATCAGAATCCTGATGCTAATTGCAATACATTTGTCATTATCGATGGGGGATGGGGATGGTAGTTTCTTCTGAAAAGCGCACCCAGTTGTCGGACAGAATTCACAAGAAATACACCACTACAATCCAAAATGATCAAAGACTACGTGTTATCGTAGGCCAACAAAGCTCAAAGCCATACCTGTTGATGCTGCATATAATCTGGCTCTCTCTCCAGATTATATCAGGACCCATCAGGGATTGTCCTTTCACCGAAGGTTCTGAAAACCCGGGTGAAAAACACTTTTTTATCTCGCTTTCTCAATTCTGTTGGCTGCAGTATTCCTCCCCACACTTAGCAACCAATATGCATGCCCAGCTGAAAATTTGGAGTATTTGGTTTAACGCTTTCGGTAAATTCTCGTGAAAACGCCCGAAGATTTTCTGGTTAGTTTTAACCATTTAGGGCATTGCGCGAGCACTTACGAACACACCGAAAGGACCAAAAGGTTTAGACTGCATTGCGAGCTGGGAGCGAGTTGAAATGGTGCGCGAGAGCGAGAACACGCGCGAGGTGCAGATTCCATCTCGCCGCGCGTATTTCTACTCGCTAATAATAAGAGCAGAATTGCATTACGCGAGTCTCAGCTTGCACTAGATTTCATGCGCATGCTTAAAAACTGTTTAACCAACATCTTCTGTCGTTGTTCACAATCCATGTAAATCTTCTCCAATCTTTGCTATCATCCTTGTTTCTCTTTGGTCTCTGTATATCTTGAACTGTTGTTCTGAGGTCTCCATGCAGTTGAAGGTGATTAATCTATGCTCCGAAAAATTAAAATATGTGTTGGTATGGCTCCTTGAAAGAACGAAACTGCATTGGAAAATCTCGTCTAAAGTTTTAAAGTTTTGTTTTACTTTCGACCAATCATTTGAAGCGCAATCGGCTCTACGGAAAATCACTTTTTCAACTGTTTTCGGTTTAAACAGTTGAAAACTGCTAGGCTACATGTATGTCCTAGTTGGATTACGTTACTTGTAAAAAATTTTGGACGTTTAATTTTCGGACACTTTTCATCTCATTTCGGACAAATGTTGGACAACAATTTCGGACATTTTGCTGAAACATAGCTTAAGTTATTTTACGCCTACAGAATACAAATTTTACTGAAACAACATCTATGAAAATGATAGTTTCACTGCACCCTTAAGGTTTCACGAATACATCGACGAGAAAATGGCATAAAATTCTATCAAGTTCGAGTTCAGGCCGTTACACATGTCAAACAGTGCCTCAACTAGAGTTCGCTCCATAAAGCCCGGTATAAAGGAAACTAACAGCTTTGGAGCTACTTACAAATTTTACACTGTACTGTAAAGTAATTATTTCGGACGTCTAAAATTTCGGGCAGTTTTAGTTTCGACACTGTTTTTGTCCGAAATTAAAATCGTTTCAAGAAATTTTTTTAAAGTAACGTACACGTTTTCGCGTGGTTGTTTACATGAGTTGAGTTGAAAAGGTTAATCAACCAATCCAACCAAAAACAACAAAACTCGAAACAACCACCTTAAACGGAAGATTCCAATAGCACACGGACTATGAAGACACGTGCTGGTTTACATAGTTTACTTACTGTGACTGCTGTTTCAATTTCCCAGAACACCCCGCACGGCAGGCTCCCAGGGCTACACGCAGTACCAATGGACCAGTCCCGGATGTAAGCCCAGTTCCCCGTTTATTGCCACAGAGAAGAGGAAAGAGGCGGTGATCGAGCAGAGCAAACCGAGGCCTGGTACGGCCGAAGCAGAAATTGAAGGTAAAACTTTTGCGGTGGAATGATCTATTCAGTTTTGCAGTATATCTGTTATTACAGTTGAGTCTGCGGTCAAATATTCTTTAGTTTTAAAAAGCCTACTAACGAGTCGAAAGCATAAGCATACGAGCTGGGGCGGGGCGGGCGGGGCTCTCAGTCCCTCAGTTACAGAAATTATGTAATTTTTCGGGCGAAAATTGGGAAAACTTCGGGGAAAAAATTGACAAAAGTTGAGACTGTTGATAGAGGTCATTGAGTATGCAAGCTTTCAATACGACTAGTTTTGGAATTATAGCAGTTTCATTAGATGTGACAATTGTGAACGTTTTTGTTCTTCATGCAGTTTGAGTTCGTTTTCATCCCGACTTCAAAACTCACGCATTCGGGCATTGCGTAATTTTTTCGGGCAAGAAGGTCACCGCCCCTTTAAGTCCGAAGGTGCTGTACGCCTATGGTCGAAAGGGCCAATACAAAGCAAATTGACCCTTTCGCCTGGTTTGTTTGTCAAACCGCTGACAACTTAACTATTTATATCCCTCATATTTTCCATTTAGTTGTAAAGTTTAATTTCGCTCAGGTTTTCCCTACAGCCAATCATTCATTGAAATCTCTCTATCTAGTAAATGTGGAGTTCGGCCGCAGACTTCCGAAAGTAACTGAGGATGTTTGTAATCTTCTACACTTGAGATCGTTGTTTTTGGTTTTGATCACCCCAAGATAATATCAGCAACAACAACAACAACAACAATCTAAGGGACCTGTACGTGAGCAGATCGAGTTGATAGCAGCCACAATTGGACTCCACCTGTTAGTTATTATCTTACCATGAAAGAGTTGAAGGTGCGACTTACTTTAATTTGTATTTACAGAGATTCGAAGTCGACTCCAGTCTCGCTCCTCTCCTCGAGTATTCACTCATCAGAGAGCCTCAGTATCACGGCACTCCGCTCGTCCCCAGACCCAGCAAAGTGTGTACGTTCCACCCGCGGAATGCCTGGAACCCGCTGCCATTAGGCCGCCTAGTCACCAGTCTATCAAGTCACAACAGTCGGTGATTCGTAGCATCTTGTCATACAAGCCACAACAGAATTAGAAAGGAAAACGTTTCGCTGGAAATTTTTTCTAATAAAAATGCGATCAAATTTAAGATATAAACTTACCAGTTTGTAACTGTGCTACTGAGCACCTGTTAGATGCTCAAGAGTTAGAGATACGCGAGGAGAATTCAGGTTAACAGGTTTTAAAATGTAATATATAATTTATGAAGAATACTGACCTCTGTAGCTCTGAGCTTCTTTGCCTTTTTTGGTCTGGGCGAGATTTTGATAGCTTAAGTTAGGTATACCTGGAAATAGATTTGGTTACAGTCGATAGTCTATTTACAGAGCGGTTTTCATTTGGGTGTAGGAAAGTAATTGGTTTTCCATCAACTACTCTACACGATTGGCTTAAAAAATTGCGCCATTTTTTCATCCAGTCAGAAGTAGTGAGTCACTGGCACGCGTTTTTCCGCGCTTTGCGTCAGCCACAACTCAGAATTCTGGTATAACTTTCCAAGCTCTACACTTGAATTGGCCCGGACGGTTTTTTTGTATTGTTAACCCTGTTAATCTGGTGATATTTGCATCAATTTAAATTGCGCAGAACTCTAGGCCCTTCCTTTTCTTCCTTTTTGTCGGAGTTGTGAAACTGAGTAACTTGGAATTCGATCAGCTCATTCCCAGGGCCTTTCGACCACGTGCTCAGATAGCAACGTCAGAAGATCACTGGGAACGAGGTTGGGATGGAGGAGCGACCCTGAGAATGAACTTAGATTTGTTGTGTACGAATATTGTAAGTAGCTTTTGTAATGTGGCCATTTTGTGATGGAGTTTCACACAACGGTTAATTTTTCACAAGAGGCAAGTTTTAACTTATTTTTGAACTGTCTTTCATAAAAGTCAACTTTTGTTGAAAAGTTTTATTTCGTCATCACCTTCACCGCTAATTAGTAAATTCTTAACTTTCAAATGTCACTTATTACGCAATGAATAAATTTTAATGTTGTCGTATTTTGAACTGAAAAATCCAGGTGTCTGTGGTTTTCACAAGTCATTTGTAATCGATTTTTCTTTTTTATTCAGTTTTATTATATTAATCTCTGTAAAGCTTTGTTTTCCAATAGCTGCGAGATTCATGATGCACTAAAAAAGTAAATACGAATATACTAGGATGTTATTTTGTGTTATGTAATTTGAGGAGAGAGTTTTGAGATACATGTGTTGTTACTTTGTAACACGGTCGAGTTGAATCACAATTAAGTATTTTCTCTTATTTTCGAATTCATTTTGCACATACCACGAGTAATAAAGTAATAACTGTCTGGTTGTAATCTTGTGCTCAAACGTTTTGTCCAAGGAGGGGGTATCGAGAGGAAAGGTAGTTTTCTAACCCACAAAAGACCTCAACAAAATATTTCTCTCCTGAAAGGCCACCACAAAATTTTAATGCTAAATTGTCGTCAGATTGCAAAATTTCAGACTTAACAGAGATCTTCCCATCTCATTTACAATCAAGAGTTCCGCCCCCCTGACTCGGTGAGTACAGAGCGGTACTGTTGTCCCGAAACTAGACCAAACTAAGAGATAATATCCAAGACAAACGTGACCGTTTAGATGATTTTGTGTGGGGTTGCGCGTTCATTTTTCAACTAACAAGTCTTGTTCTACATTTCTTCTATAAGAATATCGTTTTTTTTTGCCTAGGCTGAATTATATATCTTTCCTTATTCTGCCGATCTTAAGCTGCAAATATTCTTGTGACATTTATGCTTTGATGACTTTGATGGGGTTGAAGTAATGTAGGAGCCAGACTGCATGCACCAAGGCTTGACATAACTTCTTGCAGAAATGTTAATAGCACCGAACATACGGCTATATAGTGCTGTTTTTATTGTTTGTTTGGCTAGTTTTGCCGTTCAGAGAAAGGAAGAATTTTAGTTAAAAACATAATATTATTGTATTTACAAATTAGTGACCATTCAAAATTATATTCTTTCTAAAATATCAGCTTCGGGTGCATTCTTAAAATATTCTTAAAATTTCGCAAATGTCACCCTTGATATTCGTATAAAATATATTCTTATGAAAAAGAAAGGAGTGTGTGTTAGTGAGCCCGTAGAGCGAAGTCAATACAAAATCAAATGTTTTTCAATGTTTCTCTACTGCTACCGTTGTTTAAACCGTGCGTTGTGTCGAGCGCGGCCAGAGAGACTGAGCACTACAAACAGCCTGCTAAACAGGTCTCGTGGGATATTTGAACTCGTTCTCGCATAATTTGAACTATTTAATTACGTTAAGTACTTCCTAAAAATAACAGTTTGTTAACTCTAACTTGTTTGTGCGTGCGCTGTTGACAAAAATTGAACAGATGTACAGGAATTTTCCACGTTTTTAAATTTTGTGTGATCTGCTCTGTGATCATGAAGACAAGCAAGCATGTTTTATGTACTTTATAGACTTCTCCCACGTGCGTTAACCTTGGAAATCCGGTCCAATTAAATGGGTGCGTGTTAAAGCCCGGTCATAGGAATGGCCCGGAAATTAGAATGACCGGAAACGAGGGGCTTTCTGGAGTTTAATGAGGCTACAGTTGTTTGTTTTGATACATGTCATTGCTTATTAATTTACTCAAGGATAGCAGCACGTAAGAATATAAGTTGAGGTCAGGGGATCGCTCATTAAATGAGTTAAAGATCATTACAGCGGTGTATCACATGGTATGAAAGTCGGTGTTTCCCTCGAGTCCTCTCCCCTGTTGTAAAACATCCTAACTCCACCCATTGTGAGCAAGAATGCGTTACCACTTGCGGGTCTATACCACATATGATTTTTCAGGCAAGTGCACGCATTTAGATTAAAAGCACATGCTAAGCTATATCGTGTTATCTTAATTTATTCGTCAGTTACATGGGAGGGGTGGGTGGGCTGGTGCTTGAAGATTGAATTGACTGTTTGTCAGTACGTTACCGTAGCTTTTGAGTTCTAACTTCATATAAATTGGGAGTAGGAGGATTTAAAAAAAAAAACCTCAGGAAATCCCCCAGGTGGGCTGCCTAAGAATACGTTTTAACACCTTCGCTAAGTAGTTTCCACTTTACATCGAAACAACAATTTATTTTAATTTAATTTAATTCAGTGAACCGCAGAAATAAATACAACTTCTAAGCTTCCAATTTGTACATACTGGTTAAAAATAGACTTGCTAAGTGTTATTTACGTGATCATGCAGATATTTTGCAGACTGCAAGGAGGTAGGCAAGAAAGCTTAGGAAGTGATTTTCCACTGCTACTGAAGAGTCATACCCCTCCTGATTGCCTGAATGGTACATGTTTAAACTGGAAAAGATGGCAATTGATTATGATAGATGCCAATTATGTAATGGGGACATAAACATATCATTTAACTATGCCAGCTGATAGCCACAGGTTGTTTCACAGGATGTTCGCGTTGTTTGGACTTGCCTCCACGTTTTTTCCTGTCACAGGCCGCCGGCAGCTGTTGGCTAGGCCCCAGGTTTTGTTTTCGCATTTTCCTGCATCGAACAGATTTTTTAGCGGAAAACAAAACACGAAAAAATACAATTTCGCTTAGGATAGATGAATTTTTCACTCGTTTGTCTCACGATGGAGTCACTTCGAGATGTAGATCGCGACGTTTCGAGTGCTATACTGCTAGTCTTCATCAGGTGATGAGGTCAATTGTTGCGTGTCGCTATTTGTAGCACCTTGGTGCGCTGCTATTGGTGCGTTGCCTGAATGGTACATGTTTAAGCTTGCGTACATGTACTTATGTGCGACTCAATGAAAGTAATGGAGCCTAGCTAAACCATCGCATCATTTGTAATAAAGTTTATGCTTGTTCTGGGGTGTAGCGTGCATTTTTCCACTCGAGAGCTCAAGGCGCGAGTTTGGGGCATGCCCTTCCCCCCTAGAGAAATTGATATTTTCAGTAGCTCGAAAATGGGATTTCTCACGTTTTTAGCCTGTGAACAGGCTCTCTAGTCGAGGACTGGTCGACGGAGAATAAGAGAAAGCGGTCAGACCCTTCCAACCGGAGCCTGTTTACAGGCTACTAGATTTTCTAGAGAACATTTTCATAAATCACAACATGGACAAAAGAGTTGAGTATTTATTAACTTATGTTATTTATATGTAAACATATCTTGTGAGTTAATTGATATTATGTTTAATCAAAGAAAGTTGGACTGTCAAACTCGCCAATTTATTTATCAAAGACGCTTTTCGCCAAAAAATAGTATATATAAATAACAATTTTTTTTTCCAAGGTCGTGGAGCTACGAAAGTGCCTGCACGATTTAGTAACTGTAAGATTAAAAAACACACCCGACAGTGAACAGACTTATCCATAGTATTATTTTTTCCGACGGAAATAATTTTCGCCTTAGTTAGGTTTCTCATATGATTTGTAACGTATTCGTAATAGAAAATTCCGTAGTAACGTCAATTGTTAGTGTATATAAGCTAAGGTCACAAGGTTTAAGAGCAACTTAACCTTAAAACCTAACCGTAATTAATTTCCGATAGATGAAGCCTCTTATGTCATGAAATAGGGTCAACAGAACAACGCAGGGCTAAACGGGGAAAACACTGACCACCTTCATATCAAAATTATCCTCGCCAGAATTATATTAAAGCCGGTGTACAAAGAATTTTGGGAATTTGAAAGATGTCCGTCCCCAAACCGTAATACGTTACCCCTTCCAACGCCTACCCCCAAGGGAAATCCTCAAACAACGCTTAGTCAAGAAGCAGTTTTAAACTTCTTGTACAATCTTTATCGCTCAGTATTGCGTTTTCTCATCGGGGTTTCTTATCACTTTTAGAAAGTAAAAGACATGTTTAGCTAAAAATTCAACTATGACTTTCGTGATCTCTCAGTTGTTGTTTTAGCCTACATGCCTGCCCTAAACGGACGCGGTTTCTGTGGAAGATTGGAAACAAATGTCATGTGTCGAACGAAGAACTCCTTGCACTTGGCCTTGGAAGTGAGGCTTCCCGGATGTTATGTTATGATGGTCGCAGACCACAACTTAATGATCTGCACGCCCACCAAGATGGACAAGAAATTAATTTCCCACGGAGAATTTACACAGAAATCGAATCTCGAACCAGTGATCGAAGAGAATAAACGTTTTTTTTTTTTATTTTTTTTATGGATTTTTGAGACTTCGAAAAATTGGGAATCAAGAAAAGATGTGCTAAACAATGTGGGATACCTCGGTGAAATCTGTTTTTGAGAACATTTAACTTGTGTTCCACTGAAATAAATGTTTCGCGTGAGTTCCGTACCTTTTTCGACATTGCAGTTGTGATGCGATCAGATCAGACAGTATTATTATTAGTTTTCGGCAGATGATTATCAGGACTTTATTTTTTGTTGTTCTAGTACAGTTCCCAGGCAGCATTTTATGACTTGTCACAGCTGACTCGACTTAAAAGCCTTTCAAAACCAATTGATATCCAAAAACCATGTGTTCGTCGTTTCCCAGATTATCTGAAATAACAACTGAACGCACGCCACAGTCAAAAAAGCCGATGAATACTCCAAAGTGCTTTAAGAATCGCCCGGCTTAAACATTCCTGGGAATTTCCGGGGTTTGCCGTGAGTTTCATCCTGGTTGGGCGGTTTGCTGGCAAAGCGTCAAATCACTTTGTGAATTTTACATTTCTGGTCCCCACAATAAAAGTCAACCGCCCCTACCCTTAAGAGTAGTTTTTGACGAATGTATTCCTTGCCTGGGATTCAAGTCAAAATGCCGACGCTGGTCAATTTCCTAACCGAGTAACGCAGAGGTCAAAGACGGAAGATTTACCGAGTTTTTGTTTGTTTTAGCCCATGACTGTAGACACTGGAGAAATGTTTGAACGGTGTAAGCAGATTGGTGGAAACGAATGATCGTGTTTTCATGTTGGCTGTTCGTTTCTTCTCCTAAACAACCGATGCAGAAAAACTCTTACTTTTCAAGAACACAATGTTTTCTCTTCTCTGGTAACTCAAAGCGATCTCGGCATGTCGCTAACCATGTTTTAATCGCGGAAAAGATTTGTTTAGGTACGGAAAGCCGCAGTTTAGACTGAAAATAGCTGAGTATTTTCTAAGGACCTCAGGACCCATGCGAAGCAAGTTTCCGCCAAAGCTGTGTATATTCTCGATGTTTCTCGTATGAATTTTGTTTGTCTGCCAGGATCATTTACACGTTTAATCGAACGAAAGAAAAAGAGGTAAACACATTTATTCCTCGTTAACAGTTCAAGGCAAGTTTTGAAAAGATTTATTAAAAGATGAAAACAGTAATTTAAGTATAGAATATGCTCATAGTCTATGGAGTGGACAGAAGCTGTGTAGCAGAAAAGTTTTAAAGCCCAAAAGAAAACTTTTTTTAGACTGCTTGTCTCGGACAGCGAAACTTGAGATCATGGTGGACTTAAGTATCAGGGAATTGATTTTCTCTCACATTTAACATGCAATCCTCTTTTTTTCTCAAACAGCGGAATTACTTAGAAAACAAACACAGTTTCCCAAATAACACGCTCAGGAAATTATTACAAGCAGTACTTTATCCCTACGCTTCCTCTTCTCGTTGTGATCTCACTGCTAAAGCGAAAATCGTGAAAGAGGGTCGAGGATTGTCCCCCACTGCTAAGAAAATCGAATTATTTGCCTGGGGACTATACGCAAGTCGATTAATATCACATGTCATGACTACAATACAACTGGTGAATAACGATTGATATCGAATGAATGCGAAATATTCCATGGAACTGAATGAACTTTAATGCTGAGCTAAAATAAGGCCACTTTCATGCGATACGACTAGGAAAAGCGCACGCTCTGTTTAATTTTTATCACATTTTAATTCAATTAACGACTGGATACAGTCAGCAAAATAAAAATTGGAATGGACACAAAATGCGAAATCTGTTGGGGTGGTGGATCAGAGAACCTTTCAAAAACAAAATTAAAAAGATTTCCGTTCCGTTTTGCGGCGAAGTGGTATATTTTTGCTTCTGCGGTTGGTGGCGTTAGTGTTGAGACTATACCTTGAAAACCCAGCTGAGCGGAGAACACTTGTCCGCTGTCTGCTTGATGTGAGAGAACGCGTGCCGATGACATTTCAAACAGACAACACTTCCAATTCATTGGCTCGGTCAACCGGAAGTCGCCCCTCGGGGGGAGATGGTTGATGGGTTATAAAAGTCAGACAAATCATTTTACCGACTGAACGACAATCTAGTCGCTAAAGTAATTGCGTAAATGGTCTTTCCGTCCCAAACAAGAATTCATCGGGAATGTCTACACTTCTCTCCTCGTCGTTTTTTTCGCATCCCACCAGTAGTTACCACAACTATTTTCTCACCAACGCGGAAAATGAGAAGGTAAGCTAGGCTTGAATCTGTAAGCCCATCACTAGTTAATACCTTGAGTCCTCGAACTCTTTCTCCTGACAATCACTTATAGTTTTTGCTTTTGGCCACGCTACTGACCTGATTGCGTTGGCGTGTAAACAGAGCCCGATTCAACGACGAAGACATGTTGAGTTCTTGCTTCATGATCTCATAATAGAGAGTGAGTGCCCTTTAGATTTTTTCCGATATGGCCGGTTATTTATTGCACCATAGTTTGTCGGCATAGAAGTCTTTGCTCGCCAGATGTTCCCGACCCAAAACAACCCATCGACTTGATGCTTCCCGAGATAACTCTTTGACTGCTCTGCCGCTGTCTTTCTTTTCTAATTTTTTTGCTTTCTTTCCTTGGAATAATTCAATCGAGCACTGTGTTATGTAAAGACCGCCGTCTCGGCCCTCATGTGATTGAAATATTGTACGCGACAACTTAGTGCATATAGCGAATCATTTTGACCCTTATCGACCTTGCTGGCACAAGCTTGTTTTTCTATTAATACGCATCAAAAACAGCACAATAAAGATCTTGTCAGAGCCATATTTTGAGACTCTCAGTTCACTGTCTCGTGAGTGCACTACATGAAAAATTTCACGCCATATTAGAGAACAGAAGAATCTTGCTTCAAGATTACAATTTCAAGACGAGGGTCGCTCAATTAATTTTCTAGACGCCTTTGGCTCGGTTTTCCTCTAAGTTAAATATTTCGAATTCCGTGTCACTCGAACAATTTTCCGCACAACTGTCAATACGGATCACGTGGCTCTGTCTACAAGACCACATGCAAGTAGAATCTCCATTCGTCCGGGCATGTAACATGTAGCTACAATCAGTCTCCCGTTGCCTCGTTACTTCCACTGTGATGCTGCCTTAGGGTTAAGAAAACAAGCTCTATCTTAAAATGCAGTGAGTCCAGTTCTGCGCTATAAATAGCTTTGGTAATTGATGAGAGAAAAGAAATTTTTTTTGGAGAAGTTTGAAAGATTGAGTTACTTTAAATTGAGTTAAACCCTTTATAAATTAATAATTTTTCCATCATCCCATGTTTCTAAACAGATATTACGTAACATGGTTGTCCACAGTGTAGAAACATTTTAATTTGCTGATGTCGCCATCTTTCCGCGAGTTGCTTTAATTCCCTGCTTTAGCAATATTCGATTTGCGAACTTTATTAATTAAGCTATGACTTTGCAATTTCAATCCCTGTTTTACCGGAAATATTTGTGCTAGTGCTAGGATATCTCCTTAACGCAATATCGTGTTCTGTCTCCCTAGAATTACTTCAAATCAACGAAGGTCGACGATTATGACCTGGAGATTTTGTCCTCGGATTTTTACCAAAACCTCGAAGATTTTGACCCATCTCTGTACATAGACGATCAACAGGCGTGGTCTTTGGACGATGAAGACGAGATATCAAGCCTTGCAGTGAGTCTACAAAACACATTGCTTCTTCAAAAGCAGAGGAAACGACCCAAGCGACCCCCGGAGGGGTACTTGTGCCATCTTTGCTTTTGTAAAGGGCATTACATCAAAGATTGTCCACAGGTAGGCAACAATTACCTTTGATTGTTGTTATGAATGTTTTGGAAAAAACCCAAACCTTTGAAGCGCGTAAATTTCAAACATCATTTTCAAACTCGAGAATTTACGTTGTGTATGCCAGTCACCGAGCTTCGTGTTTGCTTCTAAACTTTTTCGCCCTTTCAATGTTCCGCTTCCGGATTAGTCTGAGTTGGGAATCCCTCTTAAGCTGACACATTTTTCTATCTTGTGCAGTACTTAAACTATAAATAGGTTTATTATCTCTGCTGAATGTTAATAAAACGCTTAGCTTCACTAGATGCGCATGCGTTATTAGAGGGTTAAAAGTTAAATGTGAAAAAACTCTGGTTTAGATTCACGACGCCTTGTGATGATCAAGATGATCAAGTCCTGGATTCTTAAGACCTGTTTCTTAATTTTTCTATAAGAATGGCCTATAAGAATGTAAAGAGAATTAACCATCCACCACTGCTGTTTATTGTTATCATCACATTTCAGTCCTCGTTTTTGCGATTGTATACAAACAACCACTGTAACTTTTGATCCTTTCACCTGGTATTGCTTTCGATATATAGCAATCTATTTCTTAAAAACACAGTAGGTTATCCTTGCTGTGAGTAAAAAGGTCGCGACTTGTGAGTGCTTGCAGTCGTATAATTCTTTATAAAAATATTGTATTCCCAATTTGAGTCTCACGTGTACAGTCAATAACAGTAGTATTTAGTTCCTTAACCCTGGGCTAAAAGTTCCACTAAGCCGATTACTTGCAGAATGGACCAACCGAAATACCGTCTCTTCTTTTTCAAAATCGCGTTTTTTGAATTTCCGACGTTTTAACGACTGTAAGAGTTTTGTTTCTTGCAACGGGCATCATTGTGTGTCATTGCTGCATGCAGAGTTTTCTAGTCAATAATAGCGAGGAAACAAAAGTTTTAGTTTACCTCTTGGGTGGCGGTCTGGGTTGTTGCTATAAATTTAGAATTCTTGGAAGGGAAGACGAACTTGTTGCTGTGAATTGACCGACCTGTGGTGAGCGTCCCTTGTTTGACCTTAAAATTCTCGGAAACTGGCACGCTTTCAGTTGTACACTGCATCATCAATCAATGGTTGTTTCCGATCTTGTAAGTACAAAGAACATACGCAGTTTGAGAGTGATGCATTTTTCTTTGAGAGAGGTTTTGGGACTTTTCAGGCGTAAAAATTTTAATTTCAATCTTAAAAGCGTCAACTGTTTTACCGAATTATTACATTTTTTATAGCTGTTTACAAACCTTGATCGGTGGTACGAATAAAACGAGGAGGACCTGGGCACGAGGATTACGATTTTACAAAACTTTCTTCGAATTTGCAAGTTACTATGCGCATTAACGTTAATTCCTGTTGAGCTGGAAAAATAGATTAGACTGCCATGAAATAAGAGAGCGCATATTTCTCTTTCCTGTATATCGTTAAAGTTCTCTAAATAAACGTGTCGTCTGGCTTGCCTCCAATGAACCCAGCTTGAAGTTCAAAACAAAGTGCGTGTGTGGTTTTCCTTTGAACCTGTTCAAGCTCCTTATCTGACTTCCTGATTTCTTTCACAAATACTCTCTAGTGTAGGCAATTGAATCTGGATCGATACTGTACAGAGATTGAATGAAAGTCACCGCGCATAGACGAAAGAAGATAAGAAAATCTCTCCTAAGCCTTCACAACTCTAAACTTTATAGAAAATCTCTGGTCTTCGATGTCAAGTATCGGCGCTCAGTCCAAATTTTCTGTTTTCAATCTAGTTTGAACTCCACAGAAATCAGTAACTGTTCCACTACTATAGCAGCGAGGCCGTTCAACTACATTGCATTACGACTGGGACGATTTTGCCAAGAATAATTTGCCGACCTTTCTACCATTACAAACACAAAAACTGCAACATTAAGTCGAGCCAAAGTTTATATTTCTCAGTCATATAAACTGACCGGCATTTTACGAGACAACAACGAATAAGATATTCTGACAGGATATGAACCTTTCAACACTATCATTTCGGCAAAAGTGCTGAATCACAAGTGTAACGAAATACCGTTTCCGAAATACATACGAACTGTATTAGCTTTGCAGAACGAAACATCACTGCCTCTCGATCGACCTAAAAACCCCACTGTGAGGTTGAACCCAGAATGTGAAACCCACTATAAACCAGTGTATTACAAACTTTAGCAGACACAAAGCGCGAATTTCTGGTTGCAATGAAAGAGCTCTTTATTTTCTCTTTCATGGCCTTTTATGGACAGTAAGGTATTTTGATGACGTCTCTGGAAGCATTAAACTGAAATATGTATAACCTTGTAATTAACCTTTGTATCTTCTGCCTTGGAGCCGTATGCCTTGTAAAAAGATTTCGTTAAAATATTTAGAGCTAACCTGGATTAAGGTTTAAAAGGAATGAAAACTTACCGTTGTATCAAAGTCAACATTGGAGACTCTCCATCTTTCTTCCATTCAGAGTTTTAAATCTGTTTACATTTCGCGCTCTGTGAATACTCACAGATGCACTCCTTCCTCTGAATAGCTGTTTAGCATACTAAAATGAGCTTCTTGCAGCTGCGCTCTTTCGTGTCTGCTTAAGTATGTTGGGTAGATTGAGAGGCAGTGATGATTTCGTTCTGTAAAGCTAAGAAAATGGAGAAAACATAAGAGTAAAAGCCCCATTGGGGAGGTAACAATAAAGTATGTATGTATGTATGTAAAATCTTACAGAACTTAAAGAAGACAGTTGATAGTATATAGGAGGGGTGGGGAGGGGGGGGGGCGGTGGGGAGTAGGAAAGTACGGCTCTGGAACAATTTTTGCTCTTTCCACCTTTCGGCTGTAGGGTTTTGAATTAAGGTTTTCCCCGCAATTTCCATCTTATCTTGCGCACTTATCTCATCAAAGCGATTTAATCAGGGTTCATAACAGATGTTAGTTCAGTTCCTCATCTTCTTGAGACTGGTTGGAAGGAAATGACCGGAGGGCATGACCCCAGACGCTCAGTGGGGAGGGCTTGTTAAAGTCGCAAATTGAGTCGAAACATAATGGGCCATAATAATGACATAGAATTTGCAGATAAGCTCGTGTTGACGTTATTCTTTGTTCCTATTTCAGGCCAGACCGAAAGGAGAGGGTCTCACTCCATACCAGGGGAAGAAAAGATGTTTTGGAGAATTCAAATGTCCCCTGTGTAAGCGCAAGTGGATGAGCGGCAACAGCTGGGCGAACACTGGGCAACAGTGCATTAAGTGTTACATCAACGTGTATCCGCACAAGCAGAGACCGCTGGACAAACCTGATGGACTCGACGTGTCGGATCAAACCAAGGAACATCCTCAAGATCTCTGCGAGAAATGCAAGGGCCTTGGCTACTATTGTCGCAGGGCTCAACAGAGTTAAGGAAATTAGACCCGTTTAAATTGCACTTAAGGTTATGGTACCTTTAAAAAGGAAATTATTATTCGAAACCTACATTTAGACTCAATTAGGGGCGTGTGCTTTTTTTTACAAGGAAAAATTTTAGTTTTGTGTTAGGCTCTTCTGTGAAGAACATAGCTTTGATCTTTAGCTGCTAGGTAGCTGTGAATTTTTATTTCTTTAGGCCAGAGAGTTTCCTTTTCTTTGCTCGTAGACTCTCTGGTTCCAGTTGGAGTATTGCTTACTTAAATATGAAAATATTGGAACTGACTCCACTTTATATAGACAGATCAACTTGCACCCAAGGAAGAATTCTATTTTAAGTTGACGAAATATTTGTAAATTATTGCGCAGACTTGAGGACTCACGCCAGAGTCTCCCAGTGTAATCGATCGGAAACTTTGTTTTTGCCTTTTTGGGCACTGTTATTTTTGTCATATTTATCGCCAAGAAATATTAAATAAATTTCCCTCATGGGTATTCCACTTAGACATAAGGAAAATAGTATAGGTATCAAGACACAATTTAAGGTTATTTACTTTTCAATACATCAGTTTTCTTTATTAAAAATATTTTTGGCGATAAGAGCGATCTTTTCATCCATGACAAACTAAAGATTAGCACAAAAAGCCATGCAAATTCATACTAGTTTTTTGATCCTCGTTACATTTGGACGATTAAATTTTTGTTTACCCACTTCAAATATAAACAAGAAAGCAACTGACAATTTGTAAACCAAAAGAAATAAATTAAATTTATTCCATGGAGTTAATTTTAAATTCATGCTGAAACAAACACATCAGAAACTGAAATGTATTTTCGTAGAAGTGAAATATCACGAAGGTATAGAGATGTATTCATTTTTTGGTCTTTAAACACAGGGAGTTACATTTTTTTTAAAACAGTGTGTGAAGCTTAAAGCATTTATTGGCCCATGTTTTTATAATTGTGAGTAAGTGTCAAGGAAAAACATGGATTTCTTTATAGAGTAGAATTTGTATGACTTAAATATTTGGCATTCTTATTAATATGCATATTTTTAACAATTGTATGGTATGTGAACAGTTACAGTCCTTTTTTGCCATGAGTTTATTCATGTTAGAGCCTAAAGTAAGGAGCGACTTTTCCAATGACTGAAACGACGACGGCCAATCGATGAGTTGGAAATAAGACGAAACAAACCAATCGGAACTTTAAAAGAACTCGAAGCCCAAACGGGTAGCCTTTGGAAAGCGCAGGAAAACATGTAACCGCTCTTACCAGGAGAAAGCGCGGGAAAACATGTAACCGCTTTTACCAGGGAAAAGCGCGGGAAAACGTGTAACCGCTTTTACCGGGGAAAAGCGCGGGAAAACGTGTAACCGCAAAGTAAAATGGATTCGAGGTAAATGCATAATTATACAAAGTTATTGGAAAGCGTTCTTTATGTAATTCTAAATAATTGAAACACTATACGTTGTAGTGTAGGCAGATATCGAGAGAGGGAACAATTTGAAGTAATTTCGAGATGTAATCATTATTATGAAAGCTGCAGGGATTTATTTAGCGCTTTTGCTTTTGTCAAAGACGAGGCTAATTTCAGACCAAGAAACAAGAAAATATTATTCAGTGTCACTTGGAAAAGAAAAATTGTTTTTTAATAAACGTGTGAGAAATACGTTCCGCCAAAGAACTGTGTTGTTTATGTCGAGCATTGAAAGAGTCTGGGATTTTAACCCGTTGCTAAGCGACATCATGTGTGGTTGTGACGTCACATTTACTTATGAACTGTCCAACTGAAAGAACGCTGTTTGTCTTTTATTACCGGAAATAAGGTTCGGAAATTATTGGACCATTTACGGGCATTAACTGAAAACGACGATGATTGGACTTTCAGAGAAGCCGAGACACGAGACATAATACGAATTTGGCCGCTTTCTCAACTACTAACTCGTGACATAGTTAATAGAGGGGAATGGTTATGAAGCCCGGCAAACATCAAAAGGCCAAGCAAAGATACCAAGATTTATGTTGGAAGGTCCACGACCGTGCACAATCTTTTGTTTTGCGTTCATAAACTGTGCATGAATTACGTAACCAAAGCGTTTCAATTGGTTACTTCCTCGCTCAGTAGTAAACAACTATTGTGTTTTGTTCACGGTCAAAGCCAAAAAACAGAACAAAAACATACAACAAAGAACTTTGTCGAGTTCTATAACCATTCCCCTCTATTAATTATGCTCGTGACTAGCCTGAGTTTCAGTTAATTTCCTTTGTTGATGAGGTCCATACGTTAAGGAAACAGCTGAGATTTAAGGCTAAACTGATAAGAAAATTTCGGTTCTGAATTACACATGATTATTTGCATCTTTAACAAACATTTAATCCTTACAGAAACCGCACCGTTTTAGGTTTGCAACCGGAGATGATTATCTATGAGGCACAGGAGTTTTCCACAAATAGACACCTGTCTTTTGTTAAAGCGCAGTTTAGTTGATTTGAAGCCCAAAGGAAGAAGATGGTAGATTTAGTTCATTGACTCTCAAATGCTGGAAAAGACGCGGTGAAGGACAACGGTCCTTGTAGCACTTGTGACGTCATCATCTTTCACAACAGCAGATGTCTTCAATAATCGATGAAGTGAGAAAAAGTCTCACAAAACACATGCCTAAACGAGCCCTGGGATGCACGCAATAAACGTACCGATTTGTTTTTGCCTTTATAGGAGGAGAGACAAACCTGGGTCCCAGGGCTTTTCGCTTAGAGAATGGAAGGGGCGGAGGGAAAAGACCTGGGAACGAGGTGGAGACGAGACCTTCCCTAAAATTTGTTCCCTTTCCTCGACCTCCGGGTGGAAAATTTTTCTAAGGCGTACGAAGTCTATTAAAACCTCTAAAGAAATGAATAATAGAGAAAGGGAAAACAGAAGACAAGAACAAAACAAACCAAACCAAAAAAAAAAAAAAAAAAAAAAGAGAAAAAAAAAAAAAAGAAATTGAGGTACACCTTGTGAAGAAGAATTATAATTAGAGAAACTCGTAGAAGATTGCAAAGGCCTGGAAACCACTGGGACGTCGTCTGAGAATGGATGAATCAAAGCTAACAGCTTTTCACAAGGAAAACAAGGAATATTCAGGAAAGGCCTATCAAACGTTACCGGTGCCCACAAAGTGGAAGGGAATTTTAGGCTTTCTGGCAAACTTTTTACCCTTTCACAAAGTCTTCCAGGTCAATATAGACAAACTAGAGGCTATACAGAACGTAGCCACCGTGGCATCTAAATATGTAACTGAACGTGCCCAGGAATATCTGTCCAACAAGTTTATTAAGGGCGCTAGCGTAAGCTAGTTCGCTTGAGGTGCGATGGCTTAATGGATAGTGTGCCGGACTCCGGATCGAGCGGTCTGGGTTCGAGCCCTGGCCGCGGACTGCGTTGTGTTCTTACTTTACCCTCACAGTGTCTCTCTCCACCCAGATGTATAAATGGACACCGGCGAATTGAAAGGAAAGTAAAGATATAAAAGATGCCTCTATACTCTAACTAGGTTTAGAATCAAAATTAGAAAACTTAACTTATCAAACACCAATGACAGCAATTGCTGTAAACTTTGCAGTGAATAGATTACGTTGTAAATAATTCTAATTATTTTTGTGTTGTAATTTTAACTATTTTAGTATTGTAAAGATTCATTTTTAGGATTTTAGTCCTGTCGGCTCATTGTTGTTTAATGTTCCCAAATAGTCCACTAGGGCTAATTTGATACTTAAATAAAGGTTCTTACCTTAGTGCTGTGCGTGTGTGTGTGTGTGGGGGGGGGGGGGGACCCTAACCCCAAGGTGGACTGGGATGCCATCGGCCGGGGGGAGGGAGTAGAAGTACTTCTAATCGCTTCATGCTACTGAAACGAGGATACTTTCCGACTGCAAGCCGCCCACTGGCCTGTCGCAGACTTTAGCTTACCTTGCCTAGCGTAAGCGGGTACTCACTGATTAGAAACTCCCAGCAACTTAATAGTCTCCTTTTTAGAACTAATATATATCCACCGGAGAACGTTTTATTATAGACCTGTCTTCGTGTAGAACTCATCATAACTGATCTCAAAACCATGCGGTTCTGTAACAATTTTCATAATAAATTGTAAACGTTTTTTGTTTTTTTTTAAAGTTTGTTTAGTCCTGGAAAGCACCACAGAGGAAGTTAACTAACCTATTAATTGTAGGTTATTCACGCTAAAACAGCTATTTTTTTTGGAAAAGTTAAGAAGTGAAAATGCGTAAGATATTTGCTTGTGAAGGCTGTAGGCGTTGTCAACAAGTACTTATTTGTATAATCAAATTTTCATATTTATTTTTTAATTGTCTGTTTTCACGTACTACCAATTCCAGTTAATTGTTTTGTTGTTGCCAGTTTTACAGTATACAGAGCTGTTAAGTGTAATACAATGTGCGAAACTACAGTGGACGAATAGGCCAGACCAACAATAAAAGCATTTTATAATGTCCAATTCAATTGCAGTTGCGTAGACGCCTGAATTCTTCAGCTTACCACCAAAGAAGAAATGTCTTTCTTTTCTTTGGGTCAAGGGAGACACCGTAGTAAAGTATTCCTAAGGAACCAACAACAATAACTACAATTTATTTGTATCTCATCGAAAAAAGTATTTATATATAATATGTTTAACGAGAACCAAAAGTAAAAGGGCACCTAAAAATAACTACAAGAAGCTAAACTAGATAAGGTGCGTTGGATTAGTGATCCAAGATTACTCAGATCATGGTGCATCAAAGGAACAGATGAATCTACTCTGGTCACGGGTTTATCTGCTTCTTTGATACACGATGATCTGAGTGATCATGGAACACTGATCCTGACACAGATCACCCCAAAGGAACGCGCCCTTATTTAACAAAAGGTTCTTGTCATTGTGATGAATTCGTCCATCTTGCGACTTGCTCACGAGTTCATCTCGACCTATCAGCAGGCTCAATAAATGGAAAATATGAAAGAAGAAACCGACACAACGTGGGGTGATTTTTTTGAAGGTGTACTATATTTCGGCTGGCCAAACCAGCCTTCTTCAGGTACAATGAGAATTTTACATTGGGAATTGCTTTTATAAACCAGCAGGATCATCGTTCCGGTTGCTTGCTTTAACATTTTAATAAATGGCCACGTGGTCAGTCTCTCGTTTTTTGGGATTATGATTTATCTTTAGTTTGCTTCTCTGGACGCACCGCTTCACCTGCTGCTCTACTGATACCTCATTAATTGTCAGTTCATTGAGACAAATCAATGTACTTGGAGTTACTTGTTAAAAACCTGTTAAGGTTTCGATGGAGATACTCCCATCAATCTCATCTATTGAACTAAGTGATCATTTTGCAATTGTTAAAACTACCTCAATAATTGCTAAAAAGGTAAAAAAAAACCACTTCAAGATTTATGTGCAGAGGTTATATTGACGTGGACTTTCAGTTTGTGGCCTTCTGTCAAATACAGAGGTTTCATAACACACTTCATAAACTACGTCAGTTTCATTAGTTCCGTAAGTTTCGGCTGTAGTAATCCTCTTTAAGTCAGTTGGTCGGTCGGTCGGTCGGTCGGTCAATCAGTCATTCTCACGCTTGGAATTTCTCGCCTTGTCTCAGAAGAAAATTGGTGAATAATGTGGTAATGTGCTAATGATGTGAGCCAAGAAGGTCTCATCGTGTCTGCAGAGTCCCCAAACATTTTGTGGACTTTGTTTTAGTCTAAGTGCCTAAGGCATGAACTATTGCAGTTTAAGGACCGTTTTATAAAAGAGAGGGTGTGATAGTGTGTTACAACACGGTCCGTTATAGTTTAGGACCCTTTTTTAATAGAAGGGAGGGAGTGATAATGTGCTTATTTATGTATAAGAATGTATAAGAATGCACGTATAAGAATGAGCATGAATGAACAAGAACATGTGTAAGTATGTCGTAATTTATGCGTCCATAGTCAGTTGTGACATGTAACTCAACGGTTAGGATCTCTTTGTCAAAGCGTTTCTTCTGAGTTCTAAACGCTCTTCTTGCGCTGTATATGTTAAAACAAACAACCCATATTCACCATATACATACACAGTAGCCTGGCTGAAAAACTTTGAGTTCAACACATGAAATGGTTCGCCTAATGGCTAAATGGCTGGCTAGAAACAGGTTTGAGTAGACGTCACATTTTCTTTGCATGAATGGAAAAAGGCGCTTTGGATGGCAATCACCGAACTTTTGGTGTTATAATTTCCCATTTATTTTTCTTTTCATCGAATGTCATCTTGTTCTCTAAACTGCCGGAAGCAGCAGTCCATAAATAATCGGTTGCCATTGAAAGCCGGAAACAAAGTAAAAATAATGTATCTCACTTTTGTAGCAATCTCTGTAATCTATCAGTATGGCATGCAAAGTACATCGAATGGAGTAGCTGGCCAGGAAATTAATTTACCTTGATTTGAAGGAAGAGATCTTAAAACGATTTCTTGATCAACAAATATAATGTAAATCTGCTATGCGTAACTCACAGCCAAAAGAAAATCAACAACGACTCAAAAACAGCAACCGTGTTATACACGTTCCTCTTTCCAAGCCTCCAGTCGTGGCTCGTTTCCCACCGAATACAAACATTATTCATAGTTACCGTGAATAGACGACTTTCGATATATTAAAATTCCGCATGGCAGTGAGGCTTACAGGACACAAACAAAAGAAATTGAATGACCATGTTTATTCGTTTCTTTTATTTTTGTCCTCTAGTCCTCACTATCAAGCTGAATTTTATTATGTCGAAAGTGGCCTATTGGCCATTTCTGAGTTGCTTTTACCTCTGTTTCAAAACAAGTCTTGGTGCACAACCTTTCAGATGGAGATGAGTTTTTTCTTGCACGTTCATTGTCTTGCAAATCAAACTCATTTCCATATGAAAGGCTGTGCACTAGAATACGTTTTGAAAGAGAGAGAAAAAAGCAACTCGGAAATAGTTTGTTGGGAATATTAAATTCTGACTTCACTAACACGAGATTTTCAATGTGATTAGTCAAGAGACTGTTATAGTCTCTTGGAATGGTTAATTGAGGATGCGTCAGTCCGTCATTCATTCATTGATTCATTGATTCATTCATTCATTCATTCATTCATTCATTCATTCATTCATTCATTCATTCATTCATTCATTCATTCAGTCAGTCAGTCATCTGTACTCATCTGATTCAGACGAACATGAAGACTGACCGACCTGGAATGACCTAAAACTCCCGCCAAAACCCTAAATTCCTCAAATGTGCCATTACACCCCGCGGGGCGCTCCATCATGTCGTCAGAATAATAAATTATAATTAATTCATCCCTCAATCGTCAGAAATTTCATTTTCTGCAAACGGGATTTAATTTTATATTTCCTGTATGGCCAGAGAAAGATCCTTGAGTCCCTGCGTTCTCTTTTTACAGACTGGAGTATTCTAACCGCTTAGCAAGATATTACGAATTTATCCTCAGTGTGACGTAAACCATCCTTGTCCATCGCCTCATTTCCTTCTTTGGATTTCAATCATTCCGGAAAAAACACGACAAGAATTTTTATGCGTGACGTTAGGTCGCTTTGTTTACAAGTTAGTTCGTAATACAAAAATGCCTTTTTAAGAAAGTGCTCTCCTCAAATATTTCGTGTTCTTGATAAGATAATTTTTTTTTATGTTTTTACAACGAAAACAAGTTAAACTTTTTTGGGTAAAATATTTTTGGATCGTCCTCTCTCCAAAAAGTTCCGTGGGTGTGGCCAAAACCAATCAAGTTCTATTACTATCAATCCATTGTTCATGGACCAATCGGAATGTCGCTCCACCCGCCGCTCGGTTGTGTGAGCTGTGTGGATGGCTGTGATGTTTTTCCTGTAATCCGGAGAAGTGTTTTGTAGAAACAATATTTCGAGCCTGTTCTTGAGTATTGAGAAATGGCCGGCACCACGTACACGGCTGCGCTCAGAGGAGGTGGTCCGTGGGGTTTTCGACTACAAGGTGGCAAAGATTTCGGTAGTCCATTGGCCATATCAAAGGTAGAGCCTCGACAAGAGTGCCTGCTGTTGATTTCTATGGTTGTGTTCGAGTTTTCTGATCGAGTTTTCCATGCTCTCTTTCCATTCAGGTAACACCAGGCTCCAAAGCTGGTGTTAGTGGAATAGCATCAGGGGATTATGTCTTAGAAGTGAACGGGTTTTCATCGGATAACATGACTCACTTCGATGCTCAAGATGCCGTTAGAAGGGCAGGGCAAAATCTCGACCTACTTCTTCAAAGGTAAGTAAGCTAACGAGAGAAATAACTACATTTGCAACAAAATAAATAGTGTCACTTTGCATTTGTCTGACATTTCTGCTTTTCTCCGCTCTCTCTTTGAAAATATTGCATTCTTAACCTCTCATCGACGTGCCGTGTATTCAACGATTACGGTGAAATGGACAGTCGACTTCAGCATTTTCGTATCGTACGTGTTTCACCCAGATCGATCTGTCGCACCAGGGGATAATTATACTTCTATATTTGCACGTCCTTGACGAGGGGAAAACGATTTCCTTTGAGCGGAATTTTATTTCGCTTTAGATGCCCATAAATGGTTCCATTCCTCCACAGTGGTTACGTTCGGAAAGGAATTGTTCGGCATATAAAATCAGCGAGAAGTTTTGGGTGTTGATGTAATTCGATCATAATGCGGCTTACTTGAGATGCAGCGTAGCTAAGCTTGAATGTTGACTCAGAATTCTGACAAATGTTTGCAAATCTAAGAGCTTTGTTCGTTCTGCACATCTTTCTCTCGGGGCAAGTTGTAAAACGGGTCGAAGTTATTGTTTTCATAGGTTTCTTTCTCCATTGTAACGCTGGAGACTACTCGAGCGGAACGTTGTGGAAAGTGAAAACTATGAAGCTCTTTTAGTTGCGGGAAGTAAAATAATTTCTAAATGACATTTGTCTTCTTAAAGGCAGAATTTACGTTCCTCGTGATTGAGTGCTAGGTCAGAAACAAGCGAGCTGTAGTAATTTATTCGTGTTTAGAAGTTGATGTAAATTTCATTTGGTTTTGAATTGCAAAGATGTTGTTTCTGATCGATCCGATTAATTTCGGTTCCTGAAGAGTGTGTTTTATTTAAAGGGTCATTGAGTCTTCTAACCAGTAATTATTGTTTCTTTCACGATTTATTACGATTTAAGAAACAAGTTCGAAAAGTGTCAGCGGATGATTTATAACTTATCCGCTCATCAAAAGATGAAAATTGCGCTTCATGAATATATCTTTGACTATGATTGATTCTAGAACATGTCAATTCCTTGTTTGGTATTCTTGTGCCAAAAGAATGCGATATTTTTGGAAGAGTTGTACAATGAAGAGAAATGCGTTCTAAAAATACTCTTGTTTATTGGAGAAACATGAAGCGATAATGTAACATTTAATTTATTTTGCTTCTGTAAGAAGTTAGGCTTGTTATTTGTGTAAAGTTTTTCAGTGATAAACATCCCTTTGTTTATAACTCGGCTCTGTAGTTGTTTCGTTAAAAGGGGTTGTTCAATTGTTGGAGTCGAGCCACTTAATTAAACCATCTGCTTGCTAAGGATTTAAATTTTGGCTGTCAAATTGTCAGACTTAAAGCAAGTCTTCTCAATAGTAACATGTAGTCCTTGTCAAACTCCTTATTAACCGCGCGGCCATGGGCCGAGCGCGGTTCTAGGTTTACCCGTGGTTTATTTATTTTTTTTTTGTCGGTGACCAGACGCAGACCTCCGCTCGGCCAAACTTTGAGTCACGGAACGTGTGATGTTTTTCCGCCAGAAGCTGTTAAAACATAAATACACGGACAATTTTACGGATATTGTTTTCTTTTTTGTGGGTAAAATATATTTTCTTTTTTTTTTTTATCAAAGCGTTGGATTTAAAGGGAGTAATAAATACGGTGAAAAAAGGTATTACGTCAGCCATGGAATGCGCTGACGTTGCAGCTTTCACTTTCGCTACGTGACAAATAAGATCGTGTTTACTTTGCAAGTTTATTTCGGCAGAAGCGACGGTCATTAATTTATTTGTAATTTTGTGAGTATTTCTTGTGGTTTTACGCAAATGAAGTAAATCCTTTGACTGTTTCATCACATCCAGTTCACAGATCGGAAGGAAAATTAAATATTTGCAAGCCAAGCAAAGAACGTGTCAGAACGTGCAAAGATTACGTCATTGGTAGGGAAATAACCACCGTACTAAAGATAGCCGTAGATAACGCAATTCTTGAATTATGTGACTCGTGTGACTTCTTTGCTAACCCTTAACTCAAGGGAAAAAACAATTAAATTTAATCGTGACTTTAAAGAAAGAAAGCGGTTTGTAACAGTGTTCGTATCTTCATGACCATACATATCCCGAAGAAAGTTCCAGATTAAGACTATTACGTCATCGGAGATGTCACAACGGCTACGACTGATGGTGCGATAATAGAGTTTGTGTTGATCAAGTGCTGTGATGTCTACAGTAATCAATGAATCATCAAAGATTGCTTTGGAATATGTACTGCGTTGCGACTGTAGTACTAAGAAAACAGTTAAATTTTAAACGCGCGGTTATAAGATCTAACAGATCTTCTTGTTTTACTCCACTTTGTTACAAGTGGAGTAGAACATTATTATTTTCTTCAGACATTTCATTGTATATTGCTGCTCAAATTTACTTTTAAGCTGAAAAACATTGCTTAGGCACTGTGCAATACCCGACTGTGCCTAAATATATACAAACTATTGTCCCAAAATCTCATTTAGCTGCCTCCTTTGGTCATCACTAACTACTACATGTAAACTCAAAAGTTAAACAGTGTACAAAATACTAAGTTACATGCACTGCTGCTTATCCAGGCTAAGAGAGGTTTGTCTCTCCCAGGTTGGATTGGAATACATGGGTTCATTCCATCAGGATTATCTTTGTTGGGGGTGGTGAATGGTCCTTCAAAAACCATGGGTCTTGGAAAATTTTCTTCAAATTTCACACATCTCTTAGTCTTGTTTCCTAGTTGTTATGTGTGTCTCACAGTCTTGATTTTTGCACAAAGCTGTCTCAGTCTCGATTTTTCTGTTTGGTTTTGTATATGATGACTGAACATGTTAGAGTCTGAACGTCTCGTGGTCACATTTAAAGTACTTTGAAGTCTCGGTCTTGCAATTTTAAAAGGCTAAAATGTTTCGGGCTCGCAAAGAAACACACCAGTCTTGCCTTCTTGCATTTACCATTCACCACCACCTCTTTTGTTGCAGTTTACTGTTGATAACTTTGGCTGTGGTACAGATTATTCTTTGTTTTACCAAGGTCTCTGTTGTAAAGGGATTTGTTATTAAATCAAGGTGTCACTGTGTATCTTTGTGCACTGAATATCGTTTAAGATACAACACAACAAAACTACCTAGCACTTAAAATAGATTTGGAGAACGTTGAAATTGTCGACAGATCATCAGTATGGAAACAAAGACTAATTCTTGAAGCTTGGCATTCCGTGCGAGACAGGAACGCTATAAACGAACACATAGTGCTACCGAACGTGTACAATGGCATTAATTAAGAATTTTTAGGCTCATTAAGAATACTCTAGAGACTATTGCTCATTTAGTTTTATCACACATCTATTACATATTCTAGCAGGACGCCGTTTAACATTTGCATTTTCCATCTTTTGCTGAAGAAGGCAACAGTAGTGGCCGAAATGTCCGATAACCACATATTTTTAGCCAGTGACAACCATTTAATTCCTTTCCTTTTTTACCAATTTTTAACATGCCTGGCTACACACCGAACATTTTTACCTAGCACTTAATTCCTGGACATCTGAATCTAAAACCATTGCCATTAAGAGACAATTTTTTTCACACACATCTCCAGTTCTAAGCAATACAAACACCAGTATCTCAGAGGTGATGAATTTGATTCCCATTACAGCCTGAATTTTTTTTTCGGGCCTTCATTTTGTAACTGCCTTAGTTATGTGCAAAACTGCGATGATCAATCATGTCTCCATATTTCTTTCTCCCCAGTTCAAATATGTGATCTTTCATATATTCATTTGTAAAAAAAACAATTTTGTTCTATTTATAGGAAATCAGGTCCCAAAACAATTGAAGTAACAGATGTAGTCCACTCAGCAAAGGTTGATCACAAATTCAATGCAATGGCAAAGCCTTTTGGGGCATCGTCTTCACCATCTCAGCTCTCACAGCCTCAAGCTGCCACAACTGGCCGCACATCTCCAGCAGGTGGTGGAAGCTCATGGCAACCACCACCTGTTCAGGCACAGCGTGCTCCTACTTCAAGAACTGGACCTGTGGGTGTGACAGCCCAGCCAGTCCCCCCACCACCAGCTCCCCCCTCAGTTTCACAGTCCAGGTGAGGAAATACTATTTGTCCATAATGTTTTTTTAAAAATCTGCTGCAGACTGATACTTCATCAAATTAAAAATGGGCTGCTACCATAGCATATTTTTCTTGACAGCTGTAATTATAGATAGCTGATAGCAAATATGGGTTATTGGGCTTTTGTTGCACTACGTAATATTGCTGAGGGTTACGTCACAGAAAAATTATGTCACTTGCAGTTTTCTTGGCAACTTAGGAAACTGATTGCTTGCAGAAATGTATATTTTCACATTTTTGATTAGAGGCAAAAAACATGGGAAAGAGAATACACTCAGGGTTTTAGGTAAGGGCCGACTACTGGGTAATGTCATTGGGTAAAAGAGAACAGTCTTAAATCTGGCTCCAATTTCACTTGAAAACAAAGACTTGGGCTAACTTTGGAGGCAAGAAAAGCCAGCTGGGCTTGGAAATGAGGCAGCTGCCTGAGCGCTGGTGCCTAGGCACCAAGAAAAAATGGTGTGTTCTGCTACTCCAAATAATGAAGTACTATTAAGTGCCTGAGGACAAGGGGATATGGGCTGTGCCTGAATTCTGGTGTGAGTACTTGATAAAAAGGTGTATTCACATTAGTGCCCTGTGAGAATCGTACTCTGGCACAGTGCTCAGGTACCAAGTGTGAACATAGCCTTAGTGTTTTCTTATCTACTTTCCTGTACACCAGGATTTGATGAACACTGTCGATTACTGTATCAATGGCCAAATACTGTAATCACTACTGTAATACATATTAGAGGTAAAACTTCGGTTATGCTAATATTGTCCAGGGAGATAGAGCTCCTGTATCGGTGGTGTCGAATTTCTTGGGTATGTTATTTGTTATTGATGTCTTGTATTGGTAATGGTTTGGTTTCTGTTCTGTTGGTTGTCCAAACTTATCAGTAAATCAAAACGGTCATGCTGCTATGCATTGAGAAAACCATTGTTGAACCTTAAGGTGTAAACATTCATACATTGGAGTGGCAAATTTACAGCAGCGGTGAACCTTTCTGTAATCTTGTGTTTTAACTTTGCGGTCTAGGGGAGGCTATGATCAAACGGACAGAGGAGTGCCCAGACCCAGCCAAGATGACAGAGATCTTGCTGACCGTTTTAAACTGAACATAAGTGATGATGGGGATGGTAAGTGCTTGAATTTCCCTTCAAGTGATAAACAATAATTTCAATGAACACAACCTTGAAACAAGTGTGAAACCAAAAAAATTCTGAGAAAAGCCTTGACAGTTCAAGTTCTGAACACAATTTTTTTCAATCAGTGGCCTTTGCTGACGAACCGCCAACTTGGGGGCATCCTCCAGATCCAAAAGTCCAGTCCAAATCATTTAAGTTACTTCAGAGACACCTTGATCACCAAGAAGAAGATGGTATGTAAAGAACATTTTATCATTAGTGGAGCGTTCATGGAACAACTCTAGTCTTCTCTGCTGTGTAATGCTGGAAAAAGACAATTACTTGTCAAAGACTGCTTTCCTGTGCAATGTTGTTCTTGTACCTGCTTCAAGTGCAGTATAGAAAATCAGCTTATATAACAAACCCAGGTAGCTTTTTCATGTGATTAGGGGTGCCTGAATTCCCACTGTGCGGAGACAAGTGTGGATGTTGCACACAGCTCCTGGTACAATCAACAATCTCTGATGATTTATCTACATTTATCTGATGATGTGCTACAGTGAAATCCAGATTTGTTAAACCTCCAATGGAAAAGAAAATTGGTTTCAAAAATTAGGTAGTTTGAGAAAATGAGGGTAAAATTACAGTGTTAGACTGAGGAGAGGGAAACGACTTTTGGCTCAAGTTATTGAGTTTGGTTCAAAAATTCTAGGGTTTCAGAAATTGGGATTCCCCTCCATGCTAACTTAATATAATGAACAGCTCTGACCCATTAACTCAGAAGAACAGATATGACTGAAATGTCAAGACTAACGGAAACTGTTAATGTCTTTGACAAGTGTTGTTGCTTCATTTCACTTGAATATCATTAATAAGTGACTTGACTGTGCAGGTACAATATGTATGTATGTAGTCAAACACCAGATACAGGTACAGTACTGTATGTGGTGTTGGACTTTAAATGATGCTGTCCAAGTTCAAGCCCTACGGGATTCATTAGGTGGTGTTCTCGGGCAAGACACTTTTCTCTCTTGAATAGTGTTGATTGTCAATGGCTGTAGCATAATCAATTGTTTTTTTCCAGATCTACCTCCCCCTCCCCCAGAAGCCTTTCATGACCCAGATGATGATGATGAGAAGCATGTACAATCTCGAACATTCAAGATGCTTCAAGACGCTGTTGAGGCTGGAGGTTGGGCTGTTTTTGCTTGATTTTTAACTCAGGCTACATCTACATGTATCTTTAATTCTGACTTATATCCTGTTCGGTGAGGTGTCTCTGCTAAAACTTTGACAAAGGGTCTATATATACTTTCTTTATCAGAAGCACCAGGGAGTGTCTTTGATCGGCCAAAAGGAGACCGTCCCAAACCATCCAACTCTGCGCTTCCTAAAATGTACAGACCAACCCCGCCTGTAATAAAACCTGCCCACAGTATGCCTGTAGCTCCACCAGCTCCAGTCATGGCACGACCAGGGCAGCCCCAGCCTGTCGCTCTCCCCGGGATGGTTCAAATGAGTCAACCTGTTGCACCACCTCAACCAGTCCGTAGTCCATCACAGAAGCTGCCATCATCTGCATCTCCTGCAGCAGTGTCCCCCACCTCCTCACCAGGCCAACCAGAGTGGAAGAGGACGCCCACTAAGCCTCCTCCTTCAAATCCAGTTGAGGAGACAAGAACTCCTTTCTGTGATGCCTGTGGAGAGGAAGTCTTGTAAGTTATTTAGGTCGACAAGATAAGAAGATGCATTTGGAAAGAAATTAAGTTCACAGTTACCAAATTGAAATGTTAACCATGTTGCATCCTGTTGATTGCCAGCTGAAAAAGGTGAAAACTTGTCCAAGAAATATACTTCAGATTGAAAGCTCCCCATACTTTTCCAACCAACGTTTGCCAATAAGAAATTACAGCTTCTTCTCAGCCTGGTGTGAGAGGTGCTTGACACAGGCTGCCACTTTTCTGTAGCATGAAGAGACTAGGAGTTTTACCATTCTCACTAGACAGGATGCTAGTCCATCGCAAGTTATTTATCCCTAGTGCTATCAATATGTTGCCATTTTTTGGCAGATTCTTCATCAATTCACCAGTTGACATAAATATTTTCTACATCTGGCTCAGTTGTTCAGAGGAGTGCTATTCACCAATGAATAACTATCCAGTGTATAGCATAATTTGTGTTGTTGCTTTTATCCACTTGGTAGTGATTTATCTGGTGGAGACCATTATCCACCCTTTGGACAACTGGGGATGGGTCAAGAAAACAAACTGACCTGTCCTGTGTGAGCATAAACACACAGCCAGGGCTTGAACTGTTACATCTGTGCACTAACCATTTGGCAACCACCATTGACTCTAGATCAAACAGTCCTGGTTCGAGCCCTGGCAAGGGACACTGTGTTGTGTTCTTGGCTAGAACTGTTGGTCTCAATTGCCACTCTCCACCCAGATGTATAAATGGGTAGTGGCAAATTTAATACACCTAGTGGCATCATGCTACAGAATCTGGGATAAGCTTTGACCTTATGGGTCACTTGGCTCGTACGTAGACTTTACCTTACCTTTTAATAGGGTGTGTTCTGGATGAGGAGCAATAATCAAAGATCTTTCAGATCAAGGCATATGAAGGAAACTGATGAATTCTTGCCCAGAGTGGACTTGTCAGTTCCTTTGATGCACCACAGATCTTGAGCCAGATCCTGCCAAAGGAACACACCCATAGACTTTTAACAACATTATAACTTAACTTCACTTACTGTAGCATTTGCATGATGCATGTTTCAGTGGACCTTTTGTGAGTGCAATTGGCAAGGCATGGCATCCACACCATTTTGTCTGCGACGGATGTGGGGAGTCACTTCAGAACCAGGGCTTCATTGAAGAAGGAGGAAAGCTTTACTGTGAAAAGGACTTCAATCAATATTTTGCTCCTCATTGCGACACTTGCAAGCAGCCTATAAGTGGGGTGAGTAAATATTGGTTTTGTTATTTTTATGTTCATGCAGAATAAAAAATGTTGGCGAAGGGCACAAGATCTCCACACAAGCAGATGAGACTGAAACATATCTTGTGGTGTTTATTTGATTTACAGCTGAGTCACTAGAGTGAGAATTATTAGGAAAATGTTATGAGACTAAGTGGAAAGTGGTTCAGATTTCTTCATGGAGGTTATTCGTAACATGTGCCAGTGAATGTTTCTCTTTCTTTCTTGGAAACATCTTTTAAAAGAAAGTTCACAGTTTTAGCAGCCCAACCAACTAGGAAATTTAAGAGCAAATTTATTACAGGATACTCTTGTGTGAACTTCTAAATTCTTTGACTTTTTATGAGATGGAAGAAAGTCTCCAAGATTTTACATTTTTCAGTCACTTTACATTGTCACTGTCGGCAGGTAGGTTGAAATACATTAAGTAAAATAGAGGATGTTGTTTGTAGCACTAAAGTTTCTTGTGACTTTTGCGGTGGAGTTTACAGATATACATATAGAGAAGAGTGATTCTTATAATTCAGTTTTCCCAACCTTTGAGTGGAAATATAATTTTGAATTTTTAAATGAATAGTTTCCCTCATATATGTAGCTGGTAAGGTGAATCAGTCGGCAATTGTCCAATTAGTTGGAAGAAGTGTTGTTTGATTGTCATAACAATCATGGTCTGAGGGATACTGTTGGACCTGCTGAGTTATGCCAAGTTCTGTGATCAGTTTTAGGATTTCACTTTGGTATACATATTGTTAGTCATTATCCTACTGAATGTTTGAATCCAAACCCTTTGCCACTTGCTATAAAACTGTGTGTACTTCAGCGATCGGGAAAATATTGCGCAAGTGTCCTAGACATTACATTCAAGATCATTTTATGAGTTCACGTATGTTTTGAAACCTCCTTCCCACATAGCCGTCCCCCGAGTTTGGCCGAGAAGTGTTCTCTGAAAGAATTGTTACCGAAATGGTTTCATCCGGTCCGTGTTTCAACTTTTGTGGTTGTTGCTCATCAAGCACAATGTAACAAAATGATTTCCAAGAACAGCCTTGAAAAGCTGACGATTTTTGGAAGCACTTGACACATTTGTCACATAATACTGTGTACATTGTTTGTACAACCACCAATCACATTCTGTTTAAAAGGGGAACCAGTGGTGTGCGTCATGTTTAGAGAATTTGCATTTTGGTCAGTGTCTAATCTGGCATATGTATTGCAATAATACACAAAAGTGCTTAACTCTCCTAACGAAAACCAGTTGTAAACTCAAGAGGACATCAAACTGACAATAAAATGATGAGAAAATCGCTTTGTCATAAATTCAATTTCATTCTTGACCTTCATTCCATTCCATTGTGCTAAACCTCGCACTCCAACCTCTCTGATGTTTTTTGCCGTAGTTTCACTTTTAAGAATCTAAAAAGGTCAACCGAAGCTTCATGGAACTATTTGTCAATAAATTGTGCTCGAATTGTGATATGAAGGGGTCTTCATGTTGTTTACTTCAATTCTCACCACTGGTTTCCTTGAAGTTGCACAAAATTCACATATTTAGTAGAACACCAGCATTCTCACAGTCCTTTGCGCTAAATAATGGACTACGTACACTTTTACGTTATTAGGTACAATTGTATATTCACACTTTGCTGTGATTGGTCGAGGCCTCGTTGGACGTGGCTATTTATCACGTGGAACGTCATCCACGTGACCTTGTGAATGATCACATGTGTAATTACATGATTACTGTAGATACATTTGAAGAAATTATATAAGAAGAAATAATTTCTTTTTTGCTTAGCTGTGTAAATCTTAAGACTGGAACATTCCTGATACACAATGCAATAAAAGTGGAAATATGATTTCTGAATTTTGCAATAATTATTGTACACATACGTATACCATACGTGTATATTTGCAAAGTTTTCTTGTTTTCAAAGTGCTTTGAATTTTAGTATCGTAGCTTAGGAATTTAAGCAGAATAATGTTAAGACATGACATACATGCAGTGTTTTTTCGACGTAATAGAGAGTAATGCTACCAGGAATTAATCGTTGGATGTTGTCCTGCAGGAATTGTAACGCGAACTTTTACAATATGAAAATCATAGTGAAGTACTTTTTTAGTGTAGACTGTGTTTAACCCAAAGTATAGTCTTGTATTGTGGAATTAATAAGACTGCGTTTTTGTGCAGAGTAGCTATGGGCATGTTCACATGCAAAGAATAAAAATGCTGTATACATGAATGTACTCGGCAAAATAGATGACTTTTGTGAAATTATCAATGAAGTGTGTAGCAACCAGCTGCTGACAAATTTTGTAATATAGACTTTCCGTAACCAAAGTGATAGGGTTGGTAGAAAGAAGTCGAAAGACGTCAATGCATAAACCAGCACCCAAACAAACAAACAAACAAACAAACAAACAAACAAACAAACAAACAAACAAACAAACAAACAAACAAACAAACAGACAGGCAAACAAACAGACAAACACAAAAACAAACAAACAAATTAAGAAACAGAGAAGCAGGCAAGTAAGATATCAAACAAACAAGCAAATTAACAAGTACGCAATCAAACAAGCGCACCAAGCAAAGGACTCAAAAGTTTGATCAGTACAACAGAATCAGAGTTTTAATGTTACATCAAACTGTCTCGTCAGGCGACAGTGGGGGTCATGGTCGAGGTTCTTTATTTGTATGTTTCTGCTTCAACACTAGCACTACACTTAGAGTAAGATATGACACCTGCAACTGCGCTTGAAAGTTACTCCTAATTTGGCATGCTGGAATGGTACAGAGTTGACTAGATTTATTGATCTATGGTCATTCAAGGCAAAGGTTGATGTGAAGTGGGAGGAATCCTTACAATCTTTGTAATCACTGGAGTACTTTTCTTGAGCCCATGACTGAACCGTTTGTGGCCAGTGGCTAGTGTACTGCGAAGCGTGTTCCAGCAACTATGTTGTCTCATGAAGATGGCTGTTGGTACTGACCTCCCGAGCGCAACGTTCTACCCAAATGTAGTAAACAACAGAAGAAGAACCAAAACAGTTAATTCAACGTTTACTTCCCAAAAGTTACTTGCAACTCGATCCACACTCATCATCACAGCTAGAAAAGCCTCATTCATGCGCTTATCACAATGTTAAAAAGACACAAGCTGTAAGGAATAATAATAAACGGTCAGCCGAAAGCATGTTAAGATCTGTATCAAGGCATGCCTCATTTTAACGTCTCACTAATGTCATGCTCCTGCACGTTATGGCAGTCGAATGTTTGATGCACTTAATTGCAATAAAACTATCAAACCTATCATTATTATTCCTATAACTTCCAGCCCGACCAAATTCGTGACGAGTTCATTGTTATTCCCCCCCTCCCCAACTGATGGTCACTTAAGACTCGAGTGGAAACGTTCAATACTCGTTAAATGTCTTTGGTTGTTGTTTTTTTTTGGGGGGGGGGGGGGAGGGGGTGGGGTTGCAATTTTCGCGCACCAGTAGTAATCGTTCAAAGACCCTGATATGGAAGTTTTCGTCCAAATCTTAAACGTGTCTTGAAAGTGGGATGACAGTTAACTCGAGACGAGAGATGGTTGTGGTTGGCAGGGCGTGTAATTACTAAAAGCACGTCTAAATTAATTGCAATAACTGCACCTCACCTGCACCGCACTGCACGGCATCACCGAAAGTTTCTTCGTGAAAGTTTCAGCAAGTTCTTTCAGGGATCGCTCGGCCAGACTTCGGTGAGAGTTCCGTTAATCTTTGCGTAGTCATGGTAACAAACTTAAAGGACGTGATGGTATGTGTGTATTTTTCTAAATTTTCAGCCCAAGAGCCTGCACGCGTGTCCGCCACCGGTACCTCCCCCCTCAAGTGCAATGTTGAAGGCCATTCGGGAGGCGTCCATAAAATCCAAGAACCCTGCGGAGGCCGCTGTAAAATCCAAAAATCAACAGCGCGTGAACAAAGCGCTGACCCTGAAAAAAGACCCACGAGAAAGTCACTCTAGATGGGGGCGGAATAACTCGTATTCTTCTTACCCCACCCCTGTGTACGGAATTAGTTACCCTCGAAGAAGTAGCAGCAGCTCTGATATAAACAGCAACTGGCCGGCCTCTTCGGGCATCAGTAATGTAACAAGTTTAGGATCGTTGGAGGTACCGACCTCTGAACCCGGAATGGGATCCATACGCGATAAAGTTGTGGCCTTGAAGGAGGCTCTGCGTGAAGCCACCGAACGCCAGGGCAAAGCCAAAGAAGGAATCCCAGAAGCCAACAAACGCTTCCAAGACGCGAAAAAGTTGTTAGCGAAACTCGAACGCAAGAGATTTATAGCTGAGGATAAGGTTATGAAACTCGAAGAGCGTATTCGCTATCAAGAGGGAAGGCTGGATAGCAAGTACAGAGCAATGTCAGAGAACTGGCAAATGAATCACAAGATCGAGCAAAAGAAATCCGAAGACTTACGAAACATCAGGAACATTGAGTACGAACTGACAGAAGTGAAAGCTGCCAGGGAAGCGTCCGTGAAACGCGTCTACGATGCCACGCGCCGCGCTGTGCTTGTCCAATCAGCGCATCAGAAAGCGGAAGACCGCAGGCGCGAGCTGGTCATGTGCAAGCGCAGTCTTCAGGAGATGTTGGAGATGTACCACAAGCGAATCAAGGAGCTGAGGAGCAAGACGAGAGATAAATCAGCGCAAGTAGAAGACAAATTCCTACGGATGAACCTGATGGAAGACTATATAGCTGACAGGAAGGATCGGTTTGCAAGGGCAGAAAGAAGGCTACTGCCTTTAAAGATTTATATTAATCAACTGCATGATTCCTTAGAGCAAGTGAGAAATGAAACGCGGCATGCCGAGTATATTTTGGCAAACTGTCAACAACGGCTTAAAGGACAAAAATACACTTATTATCCATACGATAAATAGAAGGATAAATTTGACCCGTGTGTTGTGTCTCACATTTACGGCCATGGATCGTCTCTTTTGTCTAGAAAACTAAAATTTAAGCATTTAGATAGATCTAACTTGTTCAAATCGATCTTGAAGATCAGGAAATAATTTTTTATTGGGTTGTTGGACGTCTTTTGACTTTTTTGGATGACACGTAAAAGGGGTCCGTAAACGATGGAAGAAAAGTAATTAGAAACTTTTGCCAGCTGCAAACATTATCATGTGTTCCCTGTAGTACATATAATTGGATTACAGGGACCCAGTTAAGGCATTTGAGTTATTTTGGCCACGTATGAAAGTTACCTTTAAATTGAAGGAGGCCTGAAAACAATATTTTACTAAGATAGAAAAACACCAAAGAGATAATAATAAACCATGAAGGATCAAGGATCGTCGGAAGATTAACACGGTTTACAAACGCATGCGCATACCATGACGTAGCTCCTTTATGTCGTATCCACATCGCAAAAGTCGTTCCTGTGAAAATCTAGTCATTTTACGATTGAACTTGGAAAACAAGTTTATACTTTTAAATGACTTTACGGTTCTTATATTTTCTGCTGACTTGCGCCATGCAATCGTTCAGTGTTCAAATGACAGGCCGTCTTTAGTCTAACGTTTCGAAATACCTAGCTTATTGTTAGTTGTTCACAAGTAGCTGTAAATATTCGTATTACTTTACTTCACCCGTAGTAAAGTAGATAAAATTATTAGTAAAAAGATAACGTTTTTTCACTGTTGGCAAAAACTGGTGACCAGTGCAGTCTTAGGGAGTTTTTTATTATTTAAATTTTGTAGGTGCTGCATCGATGTATAACATTTGCACAGGTCACTTTAAAATCAGTTTTATATTTTTAACGTCCTGAGAGTTCTTTTTTTTTTAACAAATTACACAAATAGGTAATTCTAGAAGAGTGCAGAAATTATCTAGTAGACTGAAAAAGTGTAGGCTCCTTTGAATGAAGCATAGAATATTTTACCTACTTACACAAGTAGTTTTGTAGTTGTTGAAAAGCTAGTAATGTGGATTAGTGTTAAAAGGTACATTTTCATCATTTTTCGTGCCGATGACAATTAGATGTATTCAAAGTGGTCAATCATGTTTTAAACTTGTTTTCCTGAAATCTCGACAGTAATTTATTTTTTGCTATCTGCAAGATGCATGTTTTCGTAAATAACATTTATATTTTCCTGCAAGAAATAATATATAATTTTTAAAGTGATGATATTTACCCAGCAAATACTATTTATTTTTGGCTTCGTAAAAGAAAGATCCTATTTTTTTGGCACGTTTAATAATGCATTGCTTTTCTGTAACGAGTCAATTATTGCTGTTCATTAAACTCAGCTTTTCACAATTCCAGAGTGACCATTGCAAGCTTCAGTTCTGTAGTTGATTTGATCGGAGCGGTTCGGCAATCTTCGTAAGTCGTCGGAACATTTCCGGAGAGTATAACTCACTCGCATTTTTGGTATCTTTGGACATGAACGTGCACGAAATATAAACTGGTTGTGGAAAAGAAGCAAACGATGAAGCTAAGACTTCTTCCATACGTACTCGTCACGCACCACTACTCCGTTGTCACGCAACAGTCTCCAAATTCGATGTAAGTTCGGCAAATTATACCTCTGTTATCTAATGACCTCTCGTGTTGTATTGTGCTTGATGACACAGTGCAGGATCGGATCCCATTTGGACTAATTTATCGTGCAATACCACAATGTGTCTCCCAACTGTCTGAGACGGTATGCCCTTCTTTGCATAGAGAGAACATGAACCGTTCGTATTCTAAGGCTTTAACTTCGAACCTCGTAAAATGCTCCCTAACTAAATCGATTTTCCGGTTACAAATTCACGCTTAGGTTAACTATATTTCACGTACAGAAGTGGAAACGTGACACAGTATGGACTTGGGTTACATTGTTACGAGGTCACGTTCGAGTAGCGCTCGCTTAATGACCTCTTACTTTTCACAGCCTTGTGTTCAAGCGGTTGGCAAGACTTTCCATCCCGAGCATTTTATCTGCAGTCACTGTGGTAAATCCATCGGGTCTGAGGGCTTCAATGTTGATCGAGGAAAACCTTACTGCGAAGAGGATTACAAGAAACTGTTCTGTGTGAAATGTAGTCTGTGCAAGCGGCCGATCGGCGGCGGAGAACGATGGGTGGAGGCCATGGGTGAACCTTGGCACGCTTCTTGCTTTAAATGTCAGGTAAGATTTCATGTACGACTACATCAATTGTCCTCCTATCACATCACATTGAAACCCAACTAAGTCGCTGAATCTTTCTAATTTTGTTTTGTAAAGTAGAACGCAAGACCTTTTTGTCGACCATAATTGTCGGACCGGATATGACGGCTGCCGTAACGTCACGTAATATATCGAACACGAAAGACCGTGGTTGACCACATTTTCAAATGCCGAGAAGAGAGTTGAAAATACGATGCGCAGCGGATTTTTTTTTGACGAACTTCGAGGTACTTTTGGAAATGTGGTCAAACACTGTCCTGAGTGTTTGATATATCTTCGCAATCGAAACTAAAGCTAAGGAGAAAACGGAGAAATACAGTCGTAAAATTCTATGCCAATTAACATGAGATATCCAAACACCGTCACAGTCATAATTTCGTTTGTTTAAACTTGATGAATTAATGAATGAAGTTTGCAATAAATAATAAATGCTTTTTTTTACAGCATCCAGGTTGCATCAAACATCTAGAAGGAAATCAATTTTATCAATATGGCGGCAGGCCTTACTGTGTGCTGCACGGCGCTCCTTAAATCACTTCAATGGAAAGGAAAGCAAGGGGTTATCTCTGCCTCACCCTACCCCTGCTAAAGAGTAATAAGCGTTATTAATTTGCATGATAATTTTCACAGCTTGTAATAAATTATGCAGATACGAATTGGGGCATCAGGTCGATTTGTAATCTGTATGTGATAATTGAACTTTTGATAGGTCAGGTTTTAATTATCAAACTAAAACAAACTCAAAAAAGGTAATGGTATAATGTTTGTATAACTAAGTGTAGTTTAATCAGATCTTTTTATAGTTAAGTCAACAAAGTGTAGTTAAGGTATAATCAGACTAAGGGAGCATCAGCCGATAAACGAAGCTGCAATCTTCAGATGTCAAATTATTTCATAATTTTTCTTTGCTCCTTGTGAATCGTTCATTATCCATCCGAAGGGCTTCTTTGAGAAATCAGTGAGCCCGCAGTTGTGTAATTTGTTGGTTAGCGGGGTTGCCATGCGACGTAGCGTATTCTTGCAGTAAGATGACATCAAGGCACCCCCCGGAATGTGCTTCGATGGCGTTAGAAAACTTTAGAAGGAAACTTGACGTGAAGAAGATTTTGGTTTGTACATGTTGATGCTCCCTCAAAAATATCTTGGTCAGAGAATTTGAATTTACAGTGTTGCAGCAACTGTTTCTAAAGTGAGCTGGTAGAACATTAATGTTAGTTTGGTGATCAAAGCTTTAGGTTAGTTGGCGGGGGTATAGGGCTGTTAACAGAGCTCGGGTTTTCTTTTGATGTCTTACAAGTATTTGTTTTTCCCTTTTTTATTTGTTTTTTTTTTTGCGACAATTACAAAACAAAATGCTCAAATTTCAATGCCATGTTCGGCAATACAAAATCCCGTTTGTTGTTCCTGGAGATTTTTTTTTATAGGCAGGTACCTATTCCACCTTGCATTGACATCATGCTGCAAATCTCCTAAAAATTTTCGACAAAAAAAATTGCTTGACGCAGTTGTCTCAAAAGCGAGTCAGTTGTCTCAAAAGGACCAGTTACGTCATGGAAATCTAAAGCCAATAGAATTTCGAGTAGATAATAAAGTCGGGTGACCTTTGTAACAAGCAAACATTGGACAAGGCTCGGTTCAAATAGATATTGATTTGACTAGATTAGTAATTTATGTTGTTTTTCCCTAAGAGATGACAGTTAATATAAATGAATTCTGGGTGTTAGGATATGTAGGTAGTTAGAATTTACCCAATAGTCTATATGATTTTGAACGGAAGGCGAGTGTCCAAGAAATTTCTTAATGTTGCTCAGTCAGAGGCTGGTTAGGTGCATCGAAACAATTATAGGTACAAAAAACACTGCTTTTCCCCTTTCACTCCCACAGTGGCCACGTTCAAGTTGATAAACTTCGAAGTTAAATCTTGCGATGCTGTCAAAACAGACAGGTCCTCTTAAGAGAAGTGCTCAGTAGCTTTTCATTTCATAAATGGTCACACACTAGTATTTCATTCACAGACCTTACAGTTGGAACAACGTTACTTTGTACAGCATAGTAGCTGGTACTGTACCACGTTGAAATACTGCTTCATAGCTTTCATTTAAATGGTCACACATTTGGGTTTTATCCACAGACCTAAAGTTAGAACAGCCTTGTGCAGAATAAAAATAAACGTTACCACGTGAAAGTACTACTTAATAGCTTTTATTTGAATAGTTACACGCCAAGATTTCATCTACAGTTCTTAAAGAAAGAGCAACCTTGTACAGCGTAATTAAAAGTATCAGACTAAGGTGCCGCTCAAAAGCTTTCATTTGAATGGCCACACACTATGGTTTTATCCACATTCTTAAGTTCAGAATCCCCTTATTGACGTGGGAGTGAAAGGGTTGGAAAGCGCGCTGCCAACTAAGTGGGTTCTTTTTTGAACTAATAGTAAGCATAAGATAAGCCCGCGAGAAACATTGCTGTTTGACGTATTTCTTAAAATTTAACTTAAATCTGGGGCTAGCGAAGAAATTTGCCGGAAAGAAGAAATGCCGAACTGCTGTAGACGGGTTTATGATCTAGTTGATCATGTTTTTCCAGTAAGCTGTAATTAGTTTCTGTAGTCAAGATGACGAGGTTATTCTATAGTTTTGTAATGCGTGCATGTCGAAATTAAGGCAAGTAGTTTTTCTCCAAGAACGAAGACTTGGGTCTATATTTCTGTAATAAAGTTACAGTTCAAAGAACGCTGTGTCAAAGTGGTTTATGTGGGTTTGTTTTATGTCCATACTGCGTCCGTCGAATAACTGATTGGTATTAAGTTAGTGTTGGTCTGATTTTGCTCTACGACCAGTGAGGTCTGCTGACGCTGAGTATTGATTGAAAACAGAAGGCTTGGTTAAAAGAGCTTGGCTGTGCATTCTCTCTCCTGTGAAAATTGAGAGAAATTGTCCCTCGTGGGAAGGTCACCCTCCATACTGAGGCACCCCGGGTAAAAAAAAACTTGTACTTTTAACTGTATCATAAATGGGAAAATGGCCCGGGAAGGAGGAGAGGGGAGGGTAGGAGGGAGGTAGAGTGGTGTGGTCATGTAACCCTGGGTGAAGGGCCACTCTTGACTTCCGTGTCGAGCCAACACTTTCAGTGTAACCACTTACGTGATGTAAGCTATTTTTGACTCGCAAAAGACGGAACATAAAGAATGTGCCAATTCTGAACTAGTCGGGAGGGAACTTTATACATATAACCGTGATTTAAACGCTTAGTTAAAGATGTACCTGGGGTGGGGGGAGGTTGCCCTCCTACCACACACAATCTCCATGCACCCTTGCCTTTTTGCTGCTTTGTGATAATTGTTCAGACCGGTATGACTACCGTTTTCTCCATCTCGTCGATCGTACCGAACGTAACGATCACAGGCTACGGACCACTGAGGTCTATAAACTAAGGTCTATAAACTAAGGTCTATAAACTAAGGTCTATAAACTAAGGTCTATAAACTAAGGTCTAGAAACTAAGGTCTAGAAACTAAGGTCTATAAACTAAGGTCTATAAACTAAGGTCTATAAACTAAGGTCTATAAACTAAGGTCTATAAACTAAGGTCTATAAACTAAGGTCTATAAACTAAGGTCTATAAACTAAGGTCTATAAACTAAGGTCTATAAACTAAGGTCTATAAACTTGAGTCTAAACTAGGTCTTGGTGGGTTGATGTAAACTCGATGTTTCCCATACTGCATTTGGCTTACGCCAACCTCTTTCCCAGGGTCTCTCATCTTGCAGCTTTCCCGTGTTTCTGCTCATCCCAGTGAAAAAAACCTGTAAAACTCACCAGAGACAAAACAAATAAAACAGAAAGCTTAAAACAATGCAATAGAAAGCACAAAAACAGCGTCTCCGAAACAAAAAAAACTTCAGAGGTTTTCACACCGCGGTAAAGACAGCGCGTGGGAGGCGCGGTGGCCTTGTGGTTAGTGCGCTCGACTCCAGATCGAGCGGTCTGGGTTCGAGCCCTGGCCGGGGACATTGTGTTGTGTTCTTAGGCAAAACACCTTACTCTCACAATGCCTCTCTCTACCCAGGTATATAAATGGGTACCGGCGAACGTTACGCTGGGGAGTAACCCTGCGATGGACCAGCATCCCATCCAAGGGGGAGTAGAAATATTCGTAGTCGCTGCATGCTACTGAAACTGATGGGCGACTTGGTTCGTATGCAGACTTTGCAAAGCCTTTTGTAAAGTTCTAGTTTAAGGGTTATGCACGCGCTGTATTGCAACACAAATAATAGTAATAACGAAATATTAACGTTGATAGATATACTGTTTATTATTTTGTTTTAAAGGCATTGGGGTTACAACTAATTTATTATACATAGTTATTGTTGAAAGTGTTAAGTTTTTTTTTTTAGGTCCCTGCATCTGAAGCAAAGCGAACAGATTTATTTCCCATGGGTTTGCTGTGACTCAATATCTCCCGAGGGACTCTGAAAGATGAACTCTCCAGTCAATGTGTTTTTTCTCCTGCGCGCATGCGCTGTGCGTGGGTTCATTAGAGGCCTGAAAGGATCAACACCAGCGCTTTGTTTGACGCTCATCTGTTGAGTCTGTGAAGTGTTCTCGCTTTCACTTTCCTTTCGCATGGTGTTGTCCTGTTGAATCTCCGTGATGCTGCTCCTTCTCTGTTGTTCAGCGATTGTAGCGTCCTTTGACCCGAAGTTTTTTGACTGTGCAGAAGTGTCTCTCTTGTCTTTCGAATTGGCCACCGCTTTTGCCCTGGAGTTTTCGATTAGCGACGGGTCGGATTGTGACCTTCTCCTTGCATTGTTTCTCACACTCAGCATTCTGTTGACATTAATTGTTTTGCGCGCGATATTTCTAAACGTTTTCCTTCTCTGCCCCTGTGTGGATGCTTTTGCGTCTTCATCATTTCCTTTCGATTCGCTTGTCGATTCATCGCCGCCTTTATTTTCCTCGTTGTTCGTCACGTTTTCTTCCCCTAGAGAGATCGGTTTGTGCATGTTATGTATGGCCTCTGACGAGAGCTGTCCTTTCTGTTTCAAGCCTTTGAGCAAAGCTGTTGCTATAACAGAATGACCAATTTGTCGAAATTTGCCTTTGATTCTGAGTGTCTCCTCCATGGTCAACGTGGCAACTTCATCAGCTTCCGAATGGGCACGCCGTCCCCTCGGCGTAATCGGATGAGAGGGAAGATCGCAGGGGACAGATCGAGCCCTAGAGATCGTCGTATCAGCCCTACTTGGAGCGATCGGGCTTAACTTAGATGGCGACCGTGCGTTATAATCTACTTCAGTATCTTTACTTGCGCTCAACGGCCTGTCAAGTAGCGGGGTTTTTCTTTTCACCGAAGGGCTGCACTCTAGTGGAGGTTCTGGGGTTTTGATAATGGGTAGAAATCCACTTTTGCCACTGTCCTCGGAAACCGGCCGTTTCCCGGCGTAAAATGCCGGGGCGGAAATTTTTCCTTGTGAAAATCCTTTCTCACCAGAAATTCCTGGTGGAATATTTGGCTGCCTTTTAGGCAGTTCAAGAACGCTTATATTACGTTGTCGCGAGTTAGTCGAAGATGTTGACCCGTTCTGTTTCGTTTGAAATGAAGTTCTCGTTGAAGATGTTGGCACGTTAGTGCCGTCGGAGTCAAGTTTATTTGTACAACTTTGCTGAACGCTCGGCCAAGCCACGCTGTTCTTTGTTGACGGAGCAGAAACTTTTCGCAAATTCCTTTCAACTCCAGTACTTTCAACTGAGTTGTCCTCGACGGCGGCCGCTTGTACTTTCCTCCTTAGCGGCGCCCGAATCTGCAAGAGAGTTTCTTTGACTTTGGAAATCTCTCGAAGTTCTTTCTCTAGAAGTTTCTCTTCTCTTTGGTACATACTGAGTTGTTTTTGCATGGTTATCTCGTGCATTGCATTCCTGTGCTGCGCCACGCCATCTCGGTCCCATCTCTCGAACGCTTTTCCCTTTTGGCTGCTGTTCATCTTACAGTTAAAATATACAGTCGTTCTTGACGGCGCTGTTTCTTTAGCACTACACGGTCGTTGTGTGGATTTGTACACAAACACTCCAAATAGCGGATGCTGAAACAACAGAATGTCACTTCAAACTTAACTCTAATAACGTATGTTAATAGCTTTTGCAACCATAGCAAACAGCCCCTTGGGAAAAGAACGTTCTGCAAAGTTTACAAAACTAATTAATGACTGAACCAGTGACTGCTTTTTTAATGACGAACACGGAAAAGTATTTCGTGCATATTTGAGGCCAGAACTGCTGTCTTACTGAAACTGTTTTCCCGATGAGAGTTATCAGAATTACAGATCTAATTGCAATAAATTGTAAACTTGTTAAAAAGTTCTTATCTCTTTCAAGCCTTTATTAGTGTTTTAGTACGCCATTTATTGTACGGCTGGTAAATAACTTCTTTCTGTTTATGCATCAAGCGGTAATTAAAATTGTTTCACAATCATTGAATTCTAACACCATTTTTTTACGCTGCGCTTGGATTAGTTTCCTAATTGTTAAATTTCCTGCAAATCATTCGATTCTTGCACAATTTTAATTGGCTTGTATCTCTGAAGCATGAACCCGTATCTCATAATTACCAGGTGTTCTCTTGCAAATGCAAAAAAGTTATCTACAGACTGAATGTATTGTTAAGTTAGTCGACAATTGACCGAGTAAAAGAAGTTTATCAACCCGGAGAAAACTGTAATATAACTATAAGTTTTTCTCTGAGTTCCTGTTTGGAAGTTCTAAACCATCTATCCGTTGTGTTGTTCAGAGCAACACGTTTTCACCTTTCAAGTGTCTCCTAAAGATTCTTGTATTCTTGTGGACTGACTTTAAGAATTACCGATACTTCAATTTGGACACTGCCGAAAGATCTGTTAGAAAGTCCAAAGTTCAATGTTCTGCTTCGAAAACTATCAAAAACATAAATATTTCTTTTATGCCAGTTTCGTTCCAGTCTGTCGGTCAATTTTTCGATTCCGCAAAATAAATTCGTTATATATGTAACTTGCAATGTGGAAAATAGATTTCACAGAGCCAACAATGAGACTACATTAACAAAACACGAACTATAATGAAAGGATCTAATTGCTCAAAGGCGCCGCATAAAAGGCTCATCTTAAGCTTTGTGACATAAAAATCACTTTAACATTTAAATGTAAGCTGGAATGTATCTGTCGTTTTTAGCGCTATTTTAATGCTCTGGAAGAATACAGTTGTTATTAGGCCTGTTGCGATTGTACTCGTTAAATGCTGGATAGTTGCTCACGCATTTAGAAAAATGCTAAAAAATTGCAAAAAATTTAAGTGAAAACTGGGTTGCTACCTAAATTTAGAAAGATGCTACCTAAATTTCTTGATATTTTAATATGAACGTTGATTAAAAACTATATTTTTTGTTCTTCACAATAATTGCTAACATCAGTCAGAAAAATAGCTTGAACAAGTTAGCTTTAAAAAGTTGCTCGCAAATGTGGGCGAAATTTAAGTACACTCTGTAGGAACAAAACACCTGGTTCTTTTGACGTATTTGCGAACGTTGTCAATTGGCCGTGTTCAAATAAAGATTATCTATTTATCTATCTATGTCTTCAAACTCCAAAAAGTTGAGAAACATTCAAGAAATTCGCATAAATTGAAGTTTTCTATGAAATTGTTGACTTTTTCGTGCTTGATATGCGCTCTAAAACCTATATTTTACTCAAGCGTTGCTTAGAATGTCACTGACTTGCTCGAGGTTTCTAGATCCGTGCTCCAAAATGCCAAAAGTTGCCCAGACGTTGCCGCGCGCGTACAATCGGTGCAGGCCTACCCACAGATGTCAGGTATAGGATCTGAAGAGTTAACACCTCAAGGATTTGATCTTTCGTAAACCGGTTTTTCAATAAAAACCCCCTCGTGTTTTGCGAGGAAATCGAAACTGATCAGTTCCAGTTATAATCATTTGTTTTTATGATGTTTTCAAGTTAACGATATTATTTGATGTAAGAGAGGAAGAGTTATTGTTTGTGGTCATATTGATTGACAATATGATCACCGTAAAAGCTCTATGACGGGGGCTTATTTGACTTAGGGCTTAATACCAAAGAAGCGTGGGGGCGGAAGGGGATACGTTTACAGTCAATGCAGCATCGACCTCCTGGAGGTTTTTCAATTCATGTGTGAGACTTAAGTATTCAATTTTTGCACTCGAAGTGAGGATCACAAATCTCTACTTTTCGTAAGTTAAAAAAATTCTGAGCCCTTAGAGGAGCAGACCTGAGATGTTCTATTTTCAAGCGACAATCATCTACACATGGCCAGCGACAACGGTTGCCAAATGCCGGGATTTTTCAGATACAAATTAGAGAGTAACCGTAGTATCTTCAAGGCTATCCATAGAGCTTTTAGGCTAATCGGAGAAATAGGCTAATAAATCATTCCACATAATATAGCTGTACGGACTAGCATATGGTCTAATTTTAATTTTGCGGCTAGACTGTTCGCTTTTGTTTAGTACTGGCCCGTTTTATAGTTGTTTTTACTAGTTAAGCCACTTAAAGGCTTTCAAAGGAATTACGTCCAAGAGATCAATTTCCGCAGTGATCGAAAGAAGCGGTTATTTGCTAAAGCGACGTGTGATACCAACTGTATAATGCAACGAAAATTAATTAATAAATGACAAATAAAAATGTTTCAGAATGTTTAGAGAGGAAACCACATCAGCTCAAGCTGGTTTTAAATTCAGGCCAGGTTTCCTCAGGAGGGAGGAAAATTAAAACCGGGCCACACTGACTGAAGCCGATCACTGCTCATCGCCGGAGCGCCCGCCGTATCTGAAAACATTTTTACTGCACCGCAAAAATTGAGTGAATTACTGTAGTTAATTAGAAGATGTACAACGTGGTACTTCCTCAGTGAAACACTGTTTTTTAACAGTGACACGTTCCCATGACATTATTTCCTTGTGGTCCTTCTGGCGTGTTTTTAGAAACTACAGAAGCGAAACCTTGTAAATGTGTAATCACTGAAAAAAGGAGGACAATTTCAAAGCCTTGTTAGCTTTACGGATTGCCTCATTCATTTGAAAACAAATTTTTCAATTATTTTAGACACTTACTGGGGTAAGTAGCGTGACAAAATAATTTGTGAATGTTGTTTCGTCTTCGTGTGCTTCCCGAGAAAATTTCCTCCAGCACTGATTTCCTTGTACAAGAGTGCAAAGTTTCATTCAGCCTCTCAATGATTAAATTATTGTTCTATAATCTTTCAAACTGAAATTTATTAGTTTTTTTTTTTAATTGAGGGAGATAAGAGACTTTAAAGATAAAATGTTCGGCAGTATCTTCCGTGCGGAGTGAAGCACTCGTCTTCGAAAATACGGATTAACCCCCTTGATATATGGTTATATATGTCCGGGCACCTCACTTTCGAGGAAATTATGTTCTAAATTGACACACGCCTAGAAGATCGACAGACAGGTTACTCACATTTTGAAGGAATCTGCAGCGAACTGAGTTGCCTCTGGGACACGTTTCTCGACTAATGAGAAGAACGTTAGTTGTTACCTACGGCGTGAGAAAGCTTCCCGTTAAAATATCATTAATAAATCCTTGTCACGCAATCATTACGTTACGCAACTGTTGGAGCAGGTTGTGTCGTAAGCGAAGAACCAAGACACTCCAATGAACCAATCAAAACTGTAGCTGTCGCAAAGCGTAGGAGAGTCACGATTGGTTTTGGTCTTACTTTTGATTGGATGATAAAGCGGCACGTTTTTTTTTAAGCCAATCGCTTGGCGTTTAAAGCAAATTTGAATCAGACACCAGACAGTAATTGTATCACCGCTCGTATTTAATGAGAATACTATTTTTTCGGCCCAGGCCGAATATTCTATCTACTGAAAGCATGTTTCCTTCTGCAATTTAAAGAGATGCGAAAGTAGTGTATTGATTGATTGTAGATATCTATATCAGGTATTGGACCCCTATGACAAGTGCACTTGTTTGGGAAGTTCGGAACTAACTAATACAATTTAAAATGCTTGTTACAAAGAATTATTCAACTTTATTTTATTTGGATTTCGCTTTTTTACGTCTCGTCGGTAAATAAGTTTCTTAAGTTACATTTTTTCGGTTAGTACTTTTTCGAGTCAAAAAAATAAAATTACATTTATGGAGTAAATAAAAATACACATGTAAGACATGTTTCTCGTAGCTTTCTTAACCGGTACTTAGTTTTATAATAGAGATATTGCTACCTATGAGCAAAACGGGTAACAAGTCAAATTATACTTAAAAATAATTGCCATATTTCCTTATTTAACCTGTCAACGTATGCCAGTATTTGATCATATTTCGCGGATTCGTCATCATTTCAGTCCAGTGTTCGCACTCAGTCCCCCTGGCGTACATCATTCCTCCCAGCAGGACCCTACCGATTAACTGGTCTTCCTTCCCCCCTTCTCTGGAGTGCATAATTGAAACAAGAAGAGTACCAGAGCCCAGGTCATCCCCGGACACTGTGAAGTTAAAAGATTCGTTGTACAGTGGAGCGCGCGTTGCATGATGGACTGTACTTTTCTTCGTCTTGATTATTTTGTTACCAATTGAGAACGTCACTTTGGCATATGAATCTGAAAAAATAAAATACGATAAAAACAATCATCAGAAACACAATATCAGTAGAATGGAGATCTCGCATCCCTAAAGATTTCGCCAGGTTGTCTACTGGCGCCAAAAAGTGTTTCTGTTTTTTCTCGAAATTTTTCGTTAGGGTAACGTTCCTCAAAACATCTTCGACCAAGCCACAGAACGCTTCGTTTTCGAAACATCTTCGTCCAAGCCATAGAACGCTTCGTTTTCGATGACAACTTTTTGATATGGTTTGCATCGTTTTAGGGTGGAAGACGATTAAGAACGCATTTGAAATTATGCATTTTGAAACGAAAACATATTATTACGGAAGGGAGTTGAAAGGGCTTCCTTTACGGTGGTGAAAATTCTTCAGATGATCTAGAATGGTTTTCTATGGCATCTATTTAGTGATTGGTTCAATTCTTGTGACATTTTCAGATTTTCTAACCAATCACATAGGAGTTTTCGTCTCGGTCAATAAGATCTACAAACAAATCGTGATTTGCACTACGTGAATTTTCCCCGCGCTTTCCACTTTAAACAGACGCCCGTGGAAGAATAACAAAAATTCCTGAAATTAAGGCTCAATAGCTTTCCCCTTACGAGAATTGAAAATCATTTAAAGGAGAATCGCATTAAATAAATTTCCTATGTGTACAGATAAATTTAGCATTTCGGAAAGCAATAAATTTTCAAATACTGATAAAGAAATCGCAGTTATCGTAGAGGGCAAGGGTTTACTAGCAAAGTCATGGGCTCGTGAGCAAAGTGAATAATTCTGTACTGTCACCTGTCCCGTGGGGTTCCATTTTCTTTAGGTTGGCAGCTCTAAGAACGATAATTGTAAGTCTGTCCAGGGTGGGGTAGTAGGACATGGAAATGTGGATTTCGCCAAGTTCAGACGGGCTCTGAAACAAAACAAACAAATAAACGAAACAAAAAGTGCAATGAAATAAAAAGCAAAACAAGCGAAAATAATAAAAGTAAAAGTTATTATGAAAAGGTATGGAAGTGATATCGATAAAATGGCAATGTCACGTCAACTCGTTAAAGATCATCGTGTGGAAAAAAAGTCTGTTTCATGTCTTAACTTATCGCATGTTTATAAAATACTAACTGATATGTTTTGTCCGAGGTTCAATAAAAATCTAAACAACAGATAAAAAAACAGTCTTTGTAGCCAACTAGCAAGCATGCAGTTAGCAACAGCCGAAAATGTACCTTTGACGTCACTTTTAGAATCTTTTAGTTGGTTAATTACATATAAAAAGCAGCAGTTTCTGAAGGTCCACACTAGTCTCGTTACAGATTTTAACGGTACCTCCGCCCAATTCCCACCATTTACCTTCCCCAAAATACATTCCCACAAGCTGTCTGTCTCACCCAATAGGTTGCCAAATATGTCGAGAATTTAAGATCAAGGAAAGTCGAAAACAGTTGTCAACCACTGATAGTGTTTCAAAAATGAATTGAACTAGATAGGGTTCTGTGCTGTCAATCAAACCAACTATGGCATCTTTTGTCACTCTTCATTGGCCGCGGCGATGAAAAACCCAGTGAGATGCATGCTGTCATTTAGCTTCATTTGTGTCTTGTCGACTTTATCCCATTGTCCAAAGCGAATTTTGTTTCCAAACAAACTCTCTCCAACATTCTTTAGATGTCAAATGTTTATCGCGAGTTTAACAGAAAACACTGGAAAAGTCAAACTTCATGCGCCGTTTGTGAGCCATAGTAAATTTAATTAAGTAATAAATAACCAATTTATCAGCTGGTAGCTTGAGAAAAAACATCGTTATATGACGTAAACAGGATTAAAATAGTTCGACCAAAAAAAGTAGCGTCACATACCTCTTCAATAGCCACAAGATCTCTCCACAATTCGACTTTCTGATATGTATCCAACTCATTCAAAGGAAACAGCACCTCTCCTACCACAGTCTGCTGGCTCGCTCTATACCCGTCATATACGGACAAACGAAGTGTACACCTCTTGAGCTCCGAAACAGGCAGATTAAAATAGAACATTTCATCAAAGTTTGGTCGGCGCGTTTTCCTTTTGCATTTGCTCTGTGAGACGTTTTTCTCTTCTGGGCACAAAATGTGTAGTTTTACGAACGGATCGCACGTTATCGCAGTTTTGCTGCGAGGCGAAAGGTTTCGCGCCTTTATCAAAGTCACCGCTAGACTTTCCGCTGAGCTGTCGTATTCCAAGTTGAACCAAATGCGTCCGAGATGGTCTAAGGGATAGGGCTCTTCTTCGACGTCCTCATCTTCCTCAAGCGCGCTTGCCGGGCTTGGCTCGCGACTAGAAACCGATCTCGATGCTCGCCCTTCCAGTCGCTCTTGTGCGTCGTAGAACATTTCTTCGCTTGACATCGGCGATAACGACTCTTCGGACGACAGTATTTTCTCAGGCAGTCGACGTAGCAACTTTTTCTTCGGCGCGTGGGGCTGTTGAGCCGTTTTGACAGTAAATTCCGGTGGTTGAACAGCGGTTTTCGCTATCTGGGAGTATTGTTTATATTTTTCGGCCTTTCTGCGCTGTCTTCTGACGAGGTACAGCGTGACAAGAAGAATCACACTGAGCAAGCCAAGAGCGACTGTTAGTACCACAGGCAAGACTGGAACTGTAAAATCAAGAAAAAGGAAAAAGAAAACTTTGTCATCTACGGACGTGAGGTGTCGGAAGTTTCAGTTCACGAAAGTTCTTATTCGAGGATCCACTCCCATTAATCCGTTTATAATACCCATGCATTTCCCATCGACTGATGCCAAATCAGTTCAAGCACACAGTAGCAGAAAATAAAGAATATTGTCTTTTTATAATCAACAAATTATCAGACCTTCAACACAGTTTGTAAAACGCAGATAAAAAATCTCAACTGGGACTGAAAGGCTAACCTTGGGTAAAAAAAAGATGAAAATCAGTCTTCATGTATGGACTCGAATAGACCTTAAGTTGGTGTGATACAAGAGGAAAATATTCTTAAATTGCTGATCAAATTCTTTATTCTTGCCACTTGTATTCTTGTCAGTGCACTGATATTTGTAACGAGAAAATAGATTTTGGTCACCACTGCGGACATGACAGAAGATTCATGATAAGGTTAAATCAGACAGACTGTGAGTGGATTGAAATTAATACTTGGGATTAGAAACTTGAACTATGCACGGAAGCTCCATGTCTGTCAGTCGCACTGAGTGGGAAGAATGAACGGAAATATTTCTGTCTTTACAATAGGTCATTTCTCACAGAATGAGAGAAATGAAGTTTGTAGATTGATCGAGAACCACGAATCACTCTCGTCATTCTTTTCGGTGAGACGTTCTTACGCCCGCTTCAAGATGGAGGCCGGTTTACATTATGAATTTTTAAACACGCTCGTTGGTAATTTAGACTTGAAATTTTGCAAGGAGTTACTGTTTGGAGTGAGCAGGTTAGGCAGTGTGTTGGAATTATTTGTGGCATGGAACGTTTCCGTGATTTGGTGTTAATAAAAGTGGCTAGTATTCACACATAATCGTTATTGGAGGATGGCTAATGTGGACTTATGTGGTTGCGAATGTTTGGTAGAAACAAATCCGCTTGTATCAGTGGCACACGATTTTGAAGCCGAAAAATTTTCCGTATAATCTTTTTATTTCTCTCAAGCGAAGTCCGTTATTGCTTGTACCCGAAAATACAATGGAGTTTTCAGGTTTCATTTCATTAGTTGTAGAACATTATTGAGATTACGCGATACAATACGTCTGATATGGCAATACCTGTGGCAATACAGTAACATTCCTAAAGTAATGACCTTCGTTACACCCATCTTGGTCAGACAATAATAATTTCAATGCCTTATTTATAGACAGCTGCAAAGGATAAAATGTTGATGGAAGGATCAATACTACATCAAAACGCAGTTTCATGTTGACGTTCGAATGAGGGTCAGCTAAAACAAACATCATCTTGTTTTATCTATCAGTTTCCATTGCTTTTGATAATACTCTGGTTGGGTTTGAGGTCGTCCCTTTCGAAGGGTCGGTACTTTATGATTTGTTAATAATCTTTTAAATTTAATCGCGTTTTTTAGAGGGTCGTGACTTCATAATCTGTGTTACGAGTCCTATTTCGTTGTCAGATGACGGTTTCGCCCGTAATGTCTCATATCTGTTTGTCAGCAAATTCAAGTTTAGGTCCTTTCTAATTTCTTGGGTAGCCAGCCAAAATTTTGGATTCTTTGTCCGTCTATTCGACTCTGACTGGCCGATTCCCCACGAGCGTCAAAGGCTAACCCCACTAGCACCACTAGTATCTTGTATTTCAGTTATCTACAACAGAAGCTACAATCTAACATGCATAAAATGAAAGCCTTTCAGTTGTTGTGATCAGTTTCATGCCAGACAATTGACAGTGACATACAGATGGCAAAAATCCGTGAATATGATTGGCTAAAATCAATATTTATTGCGGTCTAGATTTCTCCACGTCTCTCGGCCGGTCCTGCTTTAAAATTTCCCGCGAGAAGTCACAACAAACAAACAAAAAAGATAAAATTTAAAACACTAGTTTCTTTTCTTCTAAAAATACTAAGTGGAAGAGCAAAAAGCCGTGAACTTGAAGAAAGGAACCAAAAATTCAGAAATGAGCCAACTTTGGTGAATTTAAGTTTAGCTCAAGTAGTCAAGGCATTGGATGAAGACGAAATCGGAGAAATTTTACTTGAAAGCCACAGGTGTCAAAAACGCTCAAAACGAGACTGAAAGTGGCTTAAACGGCTGTAAAAAGTGTTGTCGGTCAATGAAAGGGTTAGAGAAATAGAAAACAGACACGCCAGTGAGTACGACTTTCATTTCTCGTCTCAGTTCACAAGCAAAACTGATGTTGGCGTAAGGAGCGACCATTGAGCGGCTTTTTAGCGAGAACGATGACATCCTATTAATGACCTCTCTTGGTCGTTCTGTATGGGAGAACATTTAGATCGGCTGGTCGTGATCAAGTCTACGGCGGAGATTCTCGGCACAAAGATTCCGCTCCTTCCGGGGTAGTAAGAAGTAAAAGAGCAAACTTTAATTTGGGTTAATTCGTTCTTTTATACGCCGCGCAAAAAATGACAGGTTTGAACAATAAAACGTAATTTCCATATTTTTGTCAGCATGAAAACCTCGCTGCGCCGAGAAATTCCCTCTCCAGCTCTAAATTGTGGCAGATAACATCAAAGCAGTGGCTGTGCGGTTTAATAGCCAACGAAAAGCTTTAACACTTGATCAACAAATTGAATTTATCCTGTAAATTGGACACAACTCTATTTATTTATGTAAGGAAATCAGGTTATTTGTTATCGAGTCCATTTCTGGTGGGAGAAGGCAGACTGTCGAATTAATTTGACTTTCAAATTTGAGTTTTACAACCGCAATCAAATAAAGAGACAATTGAAAACAGAAAACAATTTTAAGAACAAAATAAGCTCATAGGCTTCGAGGTCTAAACATATGTCGTGCTTTTTGCTGTGCTAACTCGCGACTATCCTTAGTTTAGGGCAAGTATGAATGAAAAAAGAAAGAAAATGAAGTTGGAATCATAGGCATATATTTTCTGATTGCTTTTATTTTCTTATTTTTTTCATTTCCGCGTCGGCAAGAAAGAAAGTTTATTAAAGAGCGAAAAATCTTTAATTGATGCAAATAAAACGCTTGAAAACGAAAGAAGTTTTTCACAAGCGTATCAAAACCACTGACACTGGATTTCACAACAAACTGACGACTTTCGATCCATGATTGAAGTACAAACTGATTTAATCGTTCACTGTTAGCGCTTCTTCCCGTATAGCGAGGAAATACAACTGAATGCTCGTTTATTCGGTGTTTTTGGCGAAGAGAAATGAGTTAAATGTGTAAAATTCAAGGGCGACCTTTCCCCAAGAAATTTTGTTTTCATTTTATACGAATCAAAATATAATTTATTTAGTCTTGTTTAGTGCTTTGAGGTTAATACTAAAAATATCATGGGAGGGGGTGGGCAATCGGACTTAAAGAGGGGAAATTTTCTAAATCTGTTACATAGCAAGATTTCAGACGCGATTCGGTTTTAGAAATCGATTTCAGATCAACGGAAATATCTACTAAAACGATTCGCCTACAACGATTTTTAGAGGGCATCATTGAAATATAAAATAACGAATTCATTTACGGCTACTGAGAATAATATGAATACTTACATTTTGTATCCCTCGAAGAACGGTTTTCTAGGGCCGTATCAAGGAGTGTCGAATTATCCGCGAATCGATTTTGACTCCATTCGAATCTCCTCACCATCCTGGTGAGAAGCGAACTGGAAGGAAAAAATATTCCCGATGACCGCGCCGGAGAATCATTCACGTTTTGACACGCTTCGTCCGCTGGTATTAATTGTATGGTCCACGAGAAAGCTTTCAGCGGATCATTTGTTAGACTTCTAATTATATTCACGAAGTATTTGCAATTTAAATTTATTTGTTCCACGTTGCAGCTGGGTCCATAGAGCTTTTTATCTGGAAACTTTGATCTGCTGTTTTCAAATGTTCTGTTGGCCAACGACAAAACTTTTGATTGTTAATTGTTTTATTTCGTTTCTATTTCACATATTGTGACAGCTATCGCTGATTCACCCACGAGTTTATTTAGTTGTTCCATTTTAACTGTTGTCGGGACAGTTTATGAGTCGACAAAACACTACAACTGATTTTAAAATTGTATCCGGTGTAATGTATCGCGCTGAATAAATTTTTGAGACACTAGCCGAAGTTTTAAAAGTTATTTTACTCTTAAAGTGAAGAATGTTTTAGAGGCCCTACGAGAAAAGCGCTGAAGATGATTATAATCATAGTTTGACATCTTTTCATGCTACGAGCATACTTAATAACCGCGGTTCTAATTCAACGGACCTCCGGTCGTTGCTAATGTTTATGTGGTGAAAATTCGTCCATGCATCACTGAACATAAACAAAATGGCTAAATGACATGGGTTCCTGAAGCCAGCCAAAACGAAATGTATGGAAGAGAAACAAATCAATGGCAGGGCTAAAGAATAAAAGCAGAAGGTTAAAATTTTTAAACAATTTATTCGAATTACTTGATTGTCGTCTTAGTAATTAAAACGGAGTGTCCGTCAAACTGAAAGATCAGGTCAGTTTTAATATACGCGGCAGTAAACTTAAAATCATGCGATTTAATTTCAATTGAATGATTTCTTATCTAGCTGTTCGTCCGTTATCAGATAGCTGCGAAGAAAACGTTGGATTAAAATAAAATTATTTGTCAGAAACGGTAGTGCGGAGAAAGACGAAGAAAACCGAACAGGAACCTCGAAGAGAAACGCTTGCGAAACTCGCGCGTCGCGTCCGCCACGCGTTCATCGCGCGTTCTACCGTAAACGATGCCGAATTACGCAGCGACAGATACATTTAGCGACCTTCCATATACCTTTACGATATTTAATGATGGCTTAACTGTTATGGAACCGACAAGTTTTTGTCTGTTTGATGATTCTGTAGGCAGGTTTCAAAGCAATCCATTTCGTATTTGGAACTGATCCAGTCGTAATATGTTTCTTGGCCCAAAGCCGATTCTCAAAATGTGAATATGTTCCTTCTCTAGGTAAGATGTGTTTTGCTGCTGGTTGCTTTTTAAAGTTCCGCTTTTAAGCACATTGCCTCGAAATATTGAGCTATGAGGCTGCTGCTGAAACCAAAATATTACGAGAGCTTTCAATTTCCTTCGCTACATCGTCTACTTTCAGTTTTACTGCAAGAGTTATTATTATCAGACAGTTCACTATCATGCTAATCAAAAATTCGCCGGGGTAACCCGGCATTATTGGTTTCAGAAATCTGAACTCACCTCCAAGAGAGCAGAAAAAGTGAAATCCAGCAAGAAACAAAACAACATTTCAATAAGCAACAGTAATGATTGATCATTACCTTGCATGCATAAACTGATTCCAACAACTCAGCCCTCGTTCGGTTTCATTGGCTAGAGAAGTCTTGATCGACACCCGATAGGCCAATAAAAGGCAATCGAGCTAAGAGGTGTTCGTTTGCCTGCAATATACTCTCAAGAAAGCAATTAACGACTCTTCTTATCTAGATTTTTTATCAGTCGTTTTTCTTTTTATGTCAAAACACATCACAAAGTTTACCGAGCTGCAGTTTTTCCACCTCTTGTTGTAACCCATATCAACCTTCCGTGAAACAAATGACTTTTATGCAAATCATGGTTCCTGATAGGTAAGTGCTTTGTCAGCAGAAAGGTTTATTCGTTTCCAAATCAGTTTCGATCACAATCTCGCTCCCATTACTAGGTTGCTTTTATCGATTTTAGATCTTTCCCTGTAAAATGTTGTTTTCATTAAAATGTTTGTTATTAATTTGTTCAAATATTGATTTCTGTTTTCTCTTTGTTTGGGGACATCTCTTAAAATAATCCGGCCTGCAGCACGCTATTCATAACTGCAGCACGCCATCCAAAACACTGTGTGAAAGTCAATCCTTATTTCAATAGCAATCAATTTCACCATGATCGAATTTTACAGTTTTGAACATGTCTTGATCGAGTCCCATATTCTTCCAAGTAGCTTTATAGGAAATATTTGAAAAACAGTTGGGAGAGTTCGGATGATTAAGTTTGAAATCAGACTCTCTTTCATCTAGTCTTCCACGTGATCGCAAAAGCTCAGCATCCAAGTTCGCCTTTAGTTTTCCACTTTCGATGAAATGTTCGAACGCCAGTAGGGTCGATTTGCAGCACCAGTCACCATTAAAAACCCAGGGGGTAACAACTCCCCTTTCGGCTTGGAGCCCCCTCCCCTCAGCTATAGGCCATTGTGTTCCCTCAAACATTCTACTTCAAATAGCCAATTGATGGACATGTTTGTAATTAGAGGGGAAATCAATAGAAAACATAAAAACAATCGAAACCCGACGGCTTTTTTTTTTCCTGAAATTTCCACTTGTCATTCCCTAATCCTTTGATTAACCTATCTTCAGACGTTCTTATTTTTCGTGGCGGTAAACATTTCTTATTTTTCTTTGTTCCTTCACCACGAAAAAAAGAACGCCTGATCGAAGATTTTTCTCAATAAGCGATTTTCATAACGGGTGATATTTGAAAATGCTCTAAGAATTGCACACGCGTTTTGCGAGTGCAATTTGAAAGAATTTTTAAATACCACTCGTATTATAAATCTTTAATTGCTCGAGGTCTCGTGAGATTACCATTTGTGATATGACTGAGAAAAGAACTAACGTGCTGGCATTAATTTGGGCTGCTGCTGAAAACAGAAATTCAATATAAATTTGCCTGCTCTCAGCCAATCACAATCAGTACCAAGGACGGATCCAGCATTTTTCCTAAGATGGGGTGCACCACCAAGGAATAGCGTAACTGACTGGTGAGGTAAACAAATCATTTAAAAGCGAATACGAAGAAGAACGCTTCATCTCGGTTTGGGGGGGGGGGGGGGGGGGAAGATGCGCACCCCCTGCACCATCCTCCTAGATCCGCCCCTGAGTACACTGTATACTAGCTGATCAGAGTTTTCCACGGGTATTACATGCAACCAGAACGTTTTTAAGGGCAAAAACGAATCTAATAACTTTCCAATTCCATGACGTCCATGATGGACGACATTTTTTTCCTAAAGGTATCTTTGAGAGAAAAGGTTATGTTTAACAAAACCAGACAGTCAGGCTTTAAGTTTCCATAGAAATACTCAGCCAAAGAAACTTATGTTGTGAATGCATGCTTAGTCGAATGGAACTACGTAAAACCTCAAAACTACATAGGAGGTACAAAACGAAATTGTCAAGATGTTTAAAACTATTTTTTATTTTTTATTCTCAATTCTAAAAACATTGTAGAAAATAAATGCTGTGTTACATATGTAATCTACAAACTTTGTATAACATTTATTAAGATAAATTGAACTCAAAACGGAGGAAGAGTAGGGTAGATTCAATATTTCGATTGATAAAACTAGTTTTCGGCAGGGCCAGTGCTAGTCAAAGTAGTGGGCATGAAATCTGCCCGCTTTTCCCTTAAAACTATCATAGGAAGAGGAGGGTAAACAATTAAAGGTCATTAAATTAAAAG
>NC_138154.1:16517081-16582081 GCF_964199315.1 Orbicella franksi
TGAATGTTGATTTTGTTGGCGGAATGGTTGGAGTCTCTCCGTTCATCCGGGTCGTAGCGTTTCGGAATTTCAAACTCACATGGACCTAGAAAGTAAAGTAAACAGCATTACTAAAGGCAAGTTTGAAGACGAGAAAAGCAACTAGAAATGTGGCAACGGACTGCAAACGATCTGTTAAAGATCTGATCAACCAATAACAGAAATAGAATAACAATGAAACAAGCCGATTACTACGTTGAAAAAAAACTTAACGCGACAACGACATGATAGAGTTCAAACTGAAAGCCAAGAATTGCAACCGTGGACAGCTGTTTCGACCTCATTGGGTCTCGCCAGCACGGTGTAGCAGTAAAAAATTGAGCAACCAGCACGAAGACCAGGTTTCTACTAAAATGCAAACGGTAATGTCCTCAGATGAAACTCGAATCAAAATGTTTGCGGATCAGTCAATGTCAAATGCACAACGCATGACAAAATCTAAAATATCTTGTCGTCGTCGGGATAAGGAGAAAATGGTCCCGCGAAAAATATAAACTAACACTCACGCCCGCGCGGAACAAACTATTTATAGACCGAACTCGGTTCACTAATAGCTTTCTGGAAATTTGCTGATGTCACTGCGTGGGTGCTGGCGTGCGTGGAAGCATATGTCCGTTTAATAATAATAGCTGTTTTATACCATGAGTGTAGCGTATTTGCCCATATCCGTGATATGAGATAAAAATGAAATCAATTCCGGAACGAAATTTTAATGGAAAGCTCACTATACTTTTGAAGGGAAAAGAACTATTATTCTTCAACTGGTAGATTTTATCAGAAATGAAAAAATTAAGTTAATTTAGTATTTTTGACGTTAATATATTTGAATTTGAATTTTGCCGAAGTAATTAACTGGGCCACTGCAACCAAGAGCTTATTTGAAGTACTTTAGCTTTTACAAAATCCAAAAAGAGCAGGAGGCTGTAATTCTAATTCTTGATCAACTGATCAAATCCAATTATTTTAGCAGGGAGGTTGTTATATAATTTTCATTATACAGATCATCGTATTTACATTTTTAAATTACTTTCTTCGCAAACCTAATCATAAATTTCGTGAAAGGTCAAGGATAAATTGCATTTTATTTTTGTCCATGACATGCTGAAAAAGAAAGAGATAATTTACGATTACCTAGAAAAAAATTAGCGCTTTCGACCTTTCGGAGGATGAAATTCTTAAAACAAAGCCTTCACGAATACAGCTCAGAAAAAAAGAAGTTACTTAGCTGAAAAAACTAATAAAATCGTCCGTCACAAATGTGTAAAAGGGTAATCACCGCAAGATTTCCTTTTCTTATGTTTTAACTGTTTTTCTTCATTTTTTCCGTTCGCAGACGGTTATCGTTTTACTGAGACCGACATCACCGCTTATGTTTCGTGTGGCAAACTTCGCTCCGCACGACGGAAATGCGAGATATTAATTAGGCAACATTACTCCGCGCCAGGTTTTGACATATATTCCTAGAATCTGAGGGTCTGAGAGAAAACAGTTGTCGTTGAAAAACGTCAAAAACGCTTCATGACAAGTCAGTCCGTAGTTTTTACGAGCGTTCGGCTCTAACAACAAACTCGCTATGCATCAAAACAAGATTCGGCTAGACTGGCTTGATATTCCTTCATCCATTAGAACAAGCAAAAAAGGACAACAAAAACCCCTCCTTCTAATGTGTCATTTGAAAGCGAAAAAGAAAAGGTAAAAGTTTGGCAGTTTGCAATTGCAAGACTTCTTCTATATTAATTTTGTTTTCACCATTCATATCCTTTGCAAATACATCTAAAAATGCTTCGGGCTGGATGATAGAATTGAAGACATTGACTTTATGTATGAATAAATATCTTTGACAACACACAAACTAGCTTCTTCCCGACGTTCAGTGTTGTCTGTAAGAAACATGAGTTTAAACTAAAATGTATGACACTTGTTTATATTTCAATCTCATTTTAAAGATTAAATCTGATCCGTACTAGTTCACTGATGTTTCAGGACTGAATTAGGAGTTGGGAAATGACATTTTATAACAGCACTAGCGGTGTAAACTCCTTTTTAAAATGTAACAGCAAATGCCATTGATAAAAATAATCTTTATGAAGTGAATAAAGGTACAAAAAAAAAGAATGAAAAGAATTTACCTTTTGCGGGTATCGCATTTGTCGTTTTGTTTTTCACTGCGATGGGAACATGTAGATGGGTTATGTCGTTTCCCATAATGGTGCAGCGACCACTCGACACACAAACTTAGCTTTCCTTCTCCGCTGTTGTGGATTTTCTTTGTTCTGACCAGCGTGTCGTATGTAGATTGGCTTTAAACCTGCTTAAAAACAGAACGTGATCTTAAATAGAATCATGGCACCATAATAGTGCATATCTCATCAAACTGCGTACGTATGACATGTCTCACATAAATTTCTTGTATCGCAGCAACGCAAGCTGATTTGAATTTCAATGGTTTACTCTAACGCGCTGGATTTAAACTAGGTGCTTTTTAGCGAAGACTTTCATTATCTCAATCGACCACATCTGTTAAATAGCCCTTTAACTGTCGTGTTCCCGTATTCATGATGCTATTTGCAGCCTTCCTTCTTGTAATGGGCTAATGTAGAACATTACCAAGAGTTCAAAGGAAATATTGCTCATATGTTTACCAACCCGACGTGTTGTGCATTTTTTCATTCGTCCAGCTTTGTAAACACAAGTTGAAGTTCTCTCTTTTCCGGGTATTTCCAGAAGTCGTGATTATTTAATTGGAACATGTATTCTACAATTTTCAGAAATAATTTCTGGCGACGACCTGAATATACGAATGTTGTTAACGATAAATAATTTCTTTCAGAATTGAGACCTGCACATCTACAACGTACACAAGGTGATTCCTGGCCTGAAGGATCTCATAAAAATCGTTTGATATATTAATTTAAAATAACATAATTCTCAATCGTCTTATGAGTGTTTATTTTTAAACCAGCAAACAACATTTCACAAACATAAAAACCGTCCTTTTTACAATTAGTTAAATTGCAATAAAAACGTCGAAGTTAACAATAACAAATTTTCGTTTGTAATTTTCCAAGAATTTTGTAACTTCTGGAATTTTAAGAGTTTAATCTGGTCTACTTCTTGTTTTTGGTTTCATAACACGATTACAAAAATAATTAGAGAAAAATATCTTTGTGCGTGATATGAATAAATGTCGCTAATGCTATTCCAGTGTTCGACCAAATTAATTCAGAGGAAAAAACACATGCTTTTAATTAGCAACGTCAATAAGTCCCGTACATCTCAGCAAACGCGTATAAATAGAACTTATTTTTTCCGAGCAAGAAGGAAGTTAAGTATGCTCAAGGAAAATTTGTCCTTGGAATAATAAGAATCGACACGTAGTATTATCGTAATCACGTGATCTAAACTTATGCATTTACCAGCTGGCGAAAGAAAACATATAAAATGATATTTACGTCAAATTCGAAGTTAACAAATTCTGCTGAATTATAGAAGAACACTGTTTAGTTCCTTGTTGAATTCTTACAAAAGCACATGTACAATCAAGGTCTGCGTTACGTAACTTTAACAAGTTTGCGTTTACACAATACGATAAAGTTATCTTCGTATTTCATGGTTAGAATCTTGGATATTGCTCCTGGAGGGGGATAAACAAACGCTTATGAAAAACAGAATAATGAGAAGGAATGTGACGAGGTTAGACCAATCACCGGCCCAAGTGCTCAGTGGAGTTGTCTCGGTAAACCCGGAGGGCCTGGATACAAACTGGTTCCCAGTTTTGTCTCTCCAGGAAGTGGGACAAGAAGGAATACAAATCTCTGAGGCCCGGAATGGGAAGATTTTGTCTCAAACACAGAATTTGAGAACAACAATCTTAGATATAATAATAATAATAATAATCTTTATTGAGGAAACTTTTCACGTACATGTGGTTTTCGAAAAGGACCTCAAAGATTAATACTAATTAATAGAACTAAAAATATGAAATTCATAAAACACTTAAGTTAAGAAATTAAAAACCTGTCTCTTAAAAATATTTACATTAGCAGAGTCTCGTATTATCTGGCTGAGAGAATTAAAATCATTAACGGCGTGATAGGCAGTTCTTTGGGGTATAAATCCACATAGCCATGGCATTGTGAAGAAAATAAAGCGTTTAAGTTCAGTAAATGATACAATACGAATGTTTTTGTCAGGTACGCCAATGATATTGGAATTTGTTCATATACGTCAAACCTTAGGCATTTTCACTAAAAAACAACATAATGAATTAATTAGACAAGAGCACGTTGTATTCCTTTCTTTTTCTTGCCTCTTCTTGGTTGAATGTGCAATAATGTGGGGATTGACGGAGCGTATGAGCTTTACGCTCATTGGTAATGAGATGACTGCTTCGCTTTTTCGTGGTTTGAACAGTAATTCAAAAGTTTGCCGTGTGTCCAGAATTGGACTTACTTTCTGAATGTGCATAAAACGAAAAAAGTATCGTTTCTGGAAAGTAAACAGGGCCGGAAATGTTAATGGGTATAAAAACGCTCTGAAAAACGAGACATAAACTGTTACTTCACCTGAATGATAAGCAACAATAATTTGCTCTTAATCAGCCAATCGCTTGTTACAGATCAAACTTTCTGAATCAATCATGAGCTGTTTTGTGGCCAAAAAAATAAATCATAGTTACTAAAATTGAAGTTAGGAATTTGAATTTAGTTGCTGTTTCGTCCCGAGACTTCAGCTTAATGTATACATGTTATCGGAGAAACAAACTGAAAAGATGTCCTTCAATACTACTTACCATTGACAAAACAGGTTTGTTGAAACTTCGTACTTTTCTTGAGGGAAACTCTCGAATTATGAAGATGGATTTCAGTATCTGTTTGGCGTCTGCACGGAGATCTATCATTACAATAATAAAATAAAATGAAACATGCTTCGGCATAGCTTTGAAAAGTATTCATGACGTCACTGGAGGTTCTGTGACATCATCGAATGCCCTTGCCGACCTGAACCAAAAAACAAAGCTTTGTGAATTAGATAGCCTGCGTAGCTTGGCGGTTTAAGCGATTTTTTAAGCAATTTGAGCGCGAGCGCACAAAGCGGCGAAGCCGCGCCGAACGAGCGGCGAGCCCGCCCGCGAAGAACCGCCTGCCTTGGGACACCGCATTCTTGTTGCCGCCCCGTATTACATATTTTGACGACCCGATGACAGGTTTTGTGAATCGCATTAACACAGCTAATTAGAGCATAGATCGTAATAAGAAATTTCCTGCCAACTTGGCCGGGAAAAGTCACTGTGATACTATAGAGTCTAGACTACGAGTAGTTCCTCTTTCGCTTAGTCCGTCGCGCGTGACGCGAAAGAAAACAGCGAGAAAAAAATGGCCGCACGAAATCCTGGAGGCGAGGGGCGCGCGAAAGGAGCGACCCTCCTTTCGCGCGCTCCTCCCTTGACAGGATTTCCTTTCGCCGCCATCAAGCGGCTAACAAATTCAAAACATTGGACTAACAAAAAATGCCGGTCATTCGTTCAGGCGGTTTCTCAATTGTCTCTTTCCCAGGCTCCTCGCGGCTTCGCCGCTCTTTAGCGCTCGTTATCGCGGCTTCGCCGCTTTCTGAGGGCGCTAAAATTGCGTAAAAACCGCCAAGCCACGTAGGCTATGAATTAGACAAACAGGACCCTTGAAGTGGACCGTTAAAAGAACTTTGGAAGTTCATTAGCTGTAAGCGCGTTGGGCTTTTCATTATGGTAAGAAATTTATAGAATTTAATACGCACTTAGCCCCGGGTCAAACTTCGTACTTCACACGAGCCGAACCAAACGCGTAATCAAAGGTCTAAAGGCGGCATTTTGACTTTACCTTGAAAACATGACCACTGACCAACAAGACCGCTTTTGTTATTTGTTTGGTGTAGCAGTTCGGTTCGACTGAATTAAGTTCGACGTTTGACTCAAACACGCGTTCTTGCTCGTTTGGCTGTTCATTATTTCGCTGTTTAGTCGGTTGTAGGAAGTTTAATTAGGCAAACTTTAACGGCAACGGCAACGAGTACAATGGCTGTATAGGCGTGCGTTATAATTCTTTGTTCATTTCTTTGCCGTTGTTTACAAAAGATCACAAAACAACAACGTGAAATAACCACATTCTGCATATTCGAGAGAACGTGAACTATACGACGGCCAATTTTTAACACTAACTTTTTCGAATTTTGACGCGCTGTCTTACAAATTCTGTTTGGGATATTTCTGATAGTATAGACAAACGGAATGAATCTAAATTCTCGCGAGATTCGTAGGTTGAATATTAAGACGTGTTTTAATCAATGTTGCCTTTGGCGTTGTTGCCGTTGCTGCTTAAACTGCTTTTGCCACTTGGGCAGCGAGCGTCTTCCTGCACTTTCGACCATCTGTTTGTTTGGTTGCCTAGCTTGTGTTTGGGCGTTTGTTTGCTTTGCACTCGTTTGTCTACTTATTTCTCTGCCGTTCATTCAGTTGTTATTGTTTGTGCCGGGGACGTCCGTCTCTTATTTAAACTCCTATTAAAGTTTCAAAATGGATTAAAACATACCGAGAGCCGAAGCTCCTTTGCCTGTAATCAAAATATGAAAGAAGACATCCCAACAACGGTGGAGGTTTTCCTTTGCTTTGAAACGAAGCGAAACGAAACATAAACAGATCCTCCACGAAAACATCCACGCAACACGCGAGTAATATCCGCGAAAGAACTGGGTACAATGTCTAAAAATAACTTAAGAGGGATTACCTTAGTTAGAGGACCCATATGGGGGATTCACTCTCTTACCTTGATATAATCTCTTGGTTCGGCTCATGTGAAATACGGCGTTTGACCCGGACCTTAATGACTGGCCCAAGGGAAACAGTGAGTTTTATTTCCCCGAGACCCTCAATGTTCCCTGAGGCGAAGCCGAGGGGAACATTGAGGTCGAGGTAAATGAATTTAAATTGTAAATGAATTAAACGAATTTAAATGGTAAATGGTAAAGAATTAAAAAAAAAAATATTGTTTCTTTAACGCATTCTCTGTTTAAAGTTGGATTTTAAACGAGTTAACCTAACCAACAACGATACAGAACAAAAGAACACCACCACTACTCTTAAGACAAACTGTTCCTAACAACAAATGAGTTATTGTTTCAGTTTTAAAAACAGCAAGAGTTGTTTGGGAGACAAATAATGGATGTTAATTTGCGCAAACAGACCTTCTCCTCGCAAACTACTCAAGTTTTCCAAACATTGGAAATGAAACTCGGCTAACTTGTTCAAACAAACTTCAGCAGAAGCACGTATAAAATCGAGTTGGAATTTTAATCATAAAACTGCGAGGTGACATTTCAAGTAATGGAATAATTAAATAATTATTATAAAAATTTTTCTGCTAAATAAGAGAACTGCGATTTTGCTCACCGGCTCCAAGCAAATTGGAAGTCGGTAAAAAATATATTTCTAGTTTCTGTAGAATTTCAGGGCGCAATGATAATTATCAAACACTGATCTGGGCTTTATTGCTGCAAATATACAAGACATACATCGGTATATACTTCTGCCTTTTAACTTAAAAAAATCTTGACTTGCGCTTTTCTCGTGAATGAATAACATGGCCTAATTAGCTTCGTGTTGTCTTCCCTCCCGTCAATTTTTAACTTGAAAAAAGGTGTTATTTGGCCGAGTTTTTCGAGGAGACCTTAAAATTGTTATTTACTTTAGTTCCTCGATGATGTCAGTGTTAGTTCCTCTGAGTGAACACAGTTCGATATATGGCCGGATGGGAATGTATGTAAGACCCTGACAAAACGAGAAATACGAAGAAGAGCCGACTTTTTAACCGAGAAGATTATAGAGCAAAGCTTTACTATTTACTAGAAACTTGAAGTTTATAAATTCTGTTGAGTTAAAGAAGAACACTGTTTAGTTCCTTGTTGAATTTTTACAAAAGCACATGTACAATCAAGGTTTGCTTTACGTAACTTTCACAAGTTTGCGTTTACACAATAAGACAAAGTTATCTTCGTATTTTATGGTTAGAATCTTGGGTATTGCTCCTGGAGGGGGATCCACAAACGCTTATGAAAACAGAATAATGAGAAGGAATGTGATGAGGTTAGACCAACACTAAATCATCCAAGTTCTCGGTGGAGTTGTCTCGGTAAACCCGGAGGGCCTGGATACAAACTGGTTCCCAGTTTTGTTTCTCCAGGAAGTGGGACAAGAAGGAATACAAATCTCTGAGGCCCGGAATGGTAATATTTTTTCTCAAACACAGAATTTGAGAACAACAATCTTAGATATAGGGGTATAAATCCTCATAGCCATGGCATTGAGAAGAAAATATAGCGTTTAAGTTCAGTAAACGGCACAGTACGAATGTTCTTTTCAGGTGTGCCAGTGATATTGGAATTTGTTCATATACGTCAAACCTTAGACATTTTCGCTAAAAAAATAACATAATGAATGAATTAGACAAGAGCACGTTGTGTTCTTTTCTTTTTCTTGCCTCTTCTTGGTTGAATGTGCGATAATGTGGGGATTGACGGAGCGTATGAGCTTTAGGCTCATTAGTAATGAGATGACTGCTTCGCTTTTTCGTGGTTTGAACAATCATTCAAAAGTTTGTCATTGGTCCAGAATTGGACTTACTTTCTGAATGTGCATGAAACGAAAAAAGTATCGTTTCTGGAACGTAAAGAGGAGCCGGAAATGTTAACAGGTATTAAAACACTCTGAAAAACGAGACATAAACTGTCACTTCACCTGAACGATAAGCAACAATAATTTGCTCTTAATCGGCCAATCGCTTGTTACAGATCAAACCTTCTGAATCAATCATTAGCTGTTTTGTCGCCAACAAAATAAATCATAGTTATCTAAAGCTGAAGTTAGGAATTTAAACTTAGATACAGTTTCGTCCCGAGACTTCAGCTGGCCCCGGATGAAATTACTGTAACTGTAGTGTATACATGTTATCGGAAAAACAAATTGAAAAGATATCCCTTAATACTACTTGCCATTGACAATACAGGTTTGTTAAAATTTCGGACCTTTCGTGAGGGAAACTCTTGAATTTTGAAGATGGATTTCAGTATCTGTTTGGCGTCTATACGGAAATCTATCATTACAATAATAAACAAAAATGAAACATGCTTCGCCATAGCTTTGAGAAGTAGTCATGACGTCACTAGAGGTTCTGTGACGTCATCGAATGCTCTTGCCGAAAAATAAAGGCTTTGTGAATTAGACAAACAGGACCCTTGAAGTGAACCGTAAAAGAACTTTGGAAGTTCATTAGCTGTAAGCACGTTACGCTTTTCATTTTGGCAGGAAATTTATAGAATTTCATAAGCACTTAATGACTGGGCCCAAGAGAAACAGTGAGTTTTGTTTCCCCGAACAAAACTCACTGTTTCCCGCGGGACAAGTTATTAAGTGTTTTGTTATACCTCCCAACTCAAAAACAGAAAACAAAACTGCGAAAAATCGTTTGCTTTACGCAGACTCACACGAATTTGCCACAGTTAATTGCTTCAAGGAGCACGACCTGATCACGAGAGAGTCGAAAGTTCAAGTTGTTGTTTCCCTAACAAGTTAGTGAGTTTTGTTCGCGGATTCGCCCTAGGGCCAGGGAGTTAGTGAGTTTTGACCAACGGCACGTGACACATTCTCCTCCAATCGGAAAACGTATTTGAGTTGGGAGGTATAACAAACTTATTTCACGAGTGTTTGGATTAACAGTGAATTAGACGCTAGTTTGGCCCGAGTCAATACCATCAGGCTCTTCCAAGCTCGGGTACCATGAACAAAATGGTAAATAATTAAAAAAAAAATGTTTCTTTAATGCATTAAAGTTGGATTTTGAACGAATTAACCTAACCAACCACGGTAAAGAACAAAAGAACACCACCGCCAGTCTCAAGATAAACTGTTCCTAACAACAAATGAGTTGTTGCTTCAGTTTTGAAAATAGCAAGAGTTGTCTGGGAGACAACTAATGGATGTCAATTTGCGCAAACAGACCTTCTCCTCGCAAACTACTCAAGTTCTCCAAACATTGAAAATGAAACTCGGCTAACTTGTTCAAACAAACTTCAGCAGAAGCACGTATAAAATCGAGTTGGAATTTTGATCATGAATTTGCGAGGTGACTGGTCAAGTAATGGCTTAATTTTGAACCGTTGCCTTTTTCTACTTTGATTCAGGTTTTCTGCTTGTCGCTTGTGTGTGATAACATCTAGGAAATCTGTTTCGTGCGACCTTCGCTTTTGAGAACACGAGTTTATCTGAATAGTATCAAAAGTAGCTCACACGATTTTTTGGACAAACATGCCTCCAAAAAAACAAAACAAAACAAAACAAAATAACATGGCAAGCACGCTTCAATCGCGGTAGAATTTCAAGAGTCTGATACTAGCATTAAGGCAAACAAGCAAGGTGAAAATTCGCTTTTTAGGAAAACAAGGGCAATTTGATTGAACTCAAAATCAAACTTCGCGCAACCGAGAGAAGAAATTTTTCTCCTAAAAAAGAGAGCTCCGATTTTGCTAACCGGCTCCAAGCAAATTGAAAGTCGGTAAAAAATTATATCTCTAGTTTCCGTAGAATTTCAGGGCGCAATAATAATTATCAAACACTGATCTGGGCTTTATTGCTACAAATATACAAGACATACATCGGTATATACTTCTGCCTTTTAACTTAAAAAAATCTTGACTTGCGCTTTTCTCATGAATGAATAACATGGCCGAATTAGCTTCGTGTTGTCTTCCCTCCCGTCAATTTTTAACTTGAAAAAAGGTGTTATTTGGCCGAGTTTTTCGAGGAGACCTCAAAATTGTTGTTATTTACTTTAGTTCCTCGATGATGTGTTAGTTCCAGTGAACACAGTTCGATATATAGCCGGTTGGGAAGTATGTAAGACCCTGACAAAACGAGAAATACGAAGAAGAGCCGACTTTTTAACCGAGAAGATTATAGAGCAGGAGTTTTATAAAATTATTTTTGAGAAGCTTACCTTGATTTCTCCTGGCGGATGTTGTCTGTGAGCCTTATTCTGTTCTTACCTCAATTTAATTTCAGTCAAATAACCTTATTGACTTATTCATTCACAAGATTAAGTCAATATTCAGCCTCTGTATAGTTTACACAAGCTATCTCTGAATTGGTTTGATGAAGAAACGATGCTTTCTGATTGGCTGTTGCGAAGGTGACCAAAAGATGAAGGTGTTGGTTACATTTCGTATTTTTTTTTATGCAAATTTTTCCCTTGAATACGAATGGAAAGATCATAGCGACAGAAAATTACCCTGAGAATGAATAGGCCTGGGCGTTTGATTTTTTATAGGTAAAATTTCTCTCTGAGCAATTAATACTTAATTAAGTATTATGGAGTAAAATTTATGCAGCACTTAACGTAAACAAGAACAAATCTTCTTTCTTAATTTCTCGTGAATTTATCCCTAAGATGCCTTTCTGAACTCAGTCTGTTCTCTTTCTGGTGCATTTACCAGCCATGGCTTGTGCGCAAAGTAATATAAGGAGAAGAAAAGCGTTATTTTTTTTACATGGTGTTCAATCATATACATACACCTGTGAAAACATGACCGAACACAATGAAAACCTGCGTCACTAGCAGGAGAGCGTTCCTAGAAGACACAAATCTTAGTAACAAAATGTATTGCACATTACTAGCCAAGAACCCTTTTCAATCGACACGAAATTAAATGTGAATAATTTCACACCAAAAAATGAAACAACAGTGCATGTTTTTCATCGTACAATCATGTGGTATTATTTTACAAGATGGTCGTCATCCTCCCACTTGGTTAGCCCCCAACAGTTTTCAGACGTAAGTAACAGATTTTATCTGTTTACATCTGCTGCGTGTACTCCCTCAGCTTACGTAACTACTTGATATTAACTGGCATTGTCTGACAATTGAAAGACAGAGTAACTAATTAGTCAGAAATTCTGTAGTATTTTTACGGCGCGATGTCGAAGCTCCAGTGTTGTTAAGAAATGTTTAAGAGTTACTCTTCTTGTAAAGTTTTTAATTTTTTTGAGAGCGATTGTTTAAAAGTTTATCCAATAAGCGTGTTTTTTGTACTCCTTCCTCGAGGTCTCGTGCGCTACCCTTGATGCGGAATAATTACATTTTCCCCTAGTTTCGGTCACAGATTATGTCGATATATTCGGCATCATATAACTGACCGCATGACTGACTCGTACAGTTACTTTTGCTACTTATGTTGATGGAACCTGAATAAGGTGCAACAGGTTATATACCTGTCCATATGCACTCTAGGAAATAGAATAACACGTACAATCAGCAGTCATGGAATGAGACACCACTAGGAAGGGGGCAGCGGGGGGGGAGGGGAGAGGGGAGGTCGGAGTCTCCCTCATCCCATTATTTTTGGCTTAAATATCCCGTATCGTATCAATTCCAATTACAAAAATTAACAATGTTCCCACTCAATATTCCGATTTATCTGATCTAAATAACCCAAATCCCATAAATCCGCCCCCCCCAAATATCCTGTGTCCGTTAGTTTTATACCTAAAAGGAGCTCAGTCACGGTGTTTTGTATTTTTTTTTTGGCCACGTACAAAATCTTCTTTAAATGGAAGGAAATCTGAAAATAATAGTTTACTAAGATAGAAAAACATCAAAGAGATAACAATAAACTATGATGGAACAAGGATGGTCAAGGATGGCGAAGATTGACACGGGTTGCAAACGACGAATTTGAAAAATTTAGGCGAAACTTTTCAAAATGTGCAAACCACGGCTGAACTCCTTTAATATCCTGTATCCCAAAAACCCTTAATAGGACCTCTGAAATGGTAAAGAGAAGTGTTTGAATTTCAGGAATTTGATAATAATATAATTTACTTAGATTTTCCTTCAAAAATTTTATTGTCTGTCCAACATTAGTCTGCTGTACGTCCATTCAATCAATCAATCAATCAATCAATCAATCAATCAATCAATCAATAACTTTATTAATGTGTCAATACATTCTAGCCGAGGATAAAAAACCCTCTACTAATAGGGGACACATAAAATAAATAAAATATATTATAAAATTTAAAAACCTAAATTTGATATTTACAATAAAAAGAGACTAAAATTTAACTTCATTATTTACCGTAATTCCAACAATTCTAAAATAATTCAATCGTAAGTAGATCATGAGCTACATAAAACACAGTTCTCGCATTCATGTTCAATTTTCTGTGAAAGATTAGTTATGTTATATCGTTCATAGCAAAAGGAAGCAGAGAGTGCAGGAACAACAATATTCTTTATCATCATTCGATACATTCTTTCCTTCTTCTTTATTGGCCGATAGTCATCACTTGACCAGCAAATAATGGTCTGCTCATGCCTAGTACCGTCTAAACGTGTCTTACTGCAACTCATATTCTGCTCATGCGCAATCGTAACCGCTCTCTTACGTGAAGAATCAAGATCGCTTCCCTGAACTGTCATAGAGTGATTTAAAAATGAAAACAAATTTGGTGATCGAATGAGAAAACGATAGTTAAACTCAATTATCGCAAAGTATCGTAATTTGTATAAGTATCTCGCAGTTCAATTAGTTGCCTCAGTTTTCGCCTTCAGCAAATAATTGATCTGCACGCCACTGACAAATCACGATAATTGGCTCGACCTCTTCCAGTAATGGTTTCAATTGTCTTGCATGCATTTTGATTACTTACAGGAGACTAATTACATACATTACAATTGATTAATAAGAAACAGGAAGAAGCTAGAAGCAGGCTGCACTAGGAAGCATTTTTCATAGGATCGCCAGAAATCTGCTATATCAAACGAACAAAGTGAGTAAATAAATTGGCGAGCCACACATAATTTGACATTGCCACGTTTGCATTCACTCGCATAAGCGTATGAGCTGAGGACGAGGGGGGGGGGGGAGAGTGATGGGCTGCAGTCCCCCCAGCTATAGAAATTATGTAATATGCTCAAGATTCGGGCAACGATACATAAGAGTAAACACAAAATAATGCCGTTGACGTTGCAAGCTTTCAATATTAATAACTGTCTTTTGAATACAGCAGTTTCATTAGATATGAGAATTGTGAACGTTTATGTTTTTCGTGCAACTTGAGTGCCTTTGCATCCCGATTTCAAAACACACGAATTCGGGCATTGCGTACTTTTTCCGGGCAAGAAGGTAACCGCCCCCCGTCCCCCAAGTCCGAAGGTTCCATCACGCCTATGTTCACTTGTTTGTAAATTGTGTGTTTGCTCGCTAGAGCATTCATTTATTCGTTCGTTCGTTCGTTTGTTCGTCTGTTCGTCCGTCCATCCGTCCCTTCCTCTCTCGTTTGTTTGTTCCTTCATCCCCCGGGGTGACTCTTTTATATATATCATTCGTCCGTCCATTCTTCTATTCGTCCCTCAGTTCACTTTTTCCTTAAATTCGTTAATTCGTTCTTTCGTTGGACGGTTCTTTCTTTAGTTTGTCTATTCGTTGATCCTCTCGTTCACTACAAGATTTTTGCTTTCTTTGTTCATTCAAGTATTCGACCACCCCTGTCAGATGAAACAAACAAGTATTCTAATTATTCGCTCATCAATGAAGAATCCACTGCTACACCAAACATACCTTATATTCTACCCTAAGTCGATGCTTTACTAATGGAATATCGCCGACTCTACGGCGCGTTCTGAAGTGGGCGCGATGGGATTTTCCAACTGATAACGGTTTTCCTAAACATGGTACCCTTGGATATTCTTTACTTTGAATTGCCGATTGCACATTTAATTATATAGCTGCAGGGTTATGCTGGAGAGAGGCGAGATTTAATAACAGATAATATTTGAAGATGATGGAAGTTTGTTTGCTTTGAAGTTTATTAGCAATGAAACTTAGATTTGGCGGAAATACAATGAATAAAGGTTTATACACGGGGTGGTAACACTGAAGGATTTCCTTCTGTTATTTTCAGGCAGACATTTGGATTCCGCTAATTAGAACGCCGCTAATTCAAGTTCCTTGTTGTTAAGGTTAAGAACTCAAGACCGATTCTTTTGGACTTGCTCTTACTTTTCCAGCTATTTATTACTCGGTTATAGTGTGACTTAAAAATGAAAACAAATTTGGTGATCGAATGAGAAAACGATTGTTAAACTCGGTTATCCAAAAATGAAGTGATTTGTAAGTGTCTCGCAGATCAGTTATTTGCCTCAGCTTTCGGCTTTAGCAAATTAATTGATCTGCTCGCCACTGACAAATCACGACCTCTTCCAGTACTGGTATAAATTGTCTCGCAGTTTGATTAATTACAGGACGCTGGTATTACATACATTACAATTGTTAATTATAAGAAACAAGAAGAAGCTAGAAGCAAGCTGCAGTAGAAAATATTTTGCAAAGGCGCCAGAAATCTGCTATATGAAACGAACAAAGTGAGTAAATAAATTGGCGAGCCACACTTTATTTAATATTGCCACGTTTGCCGTAAGCGTGCGAGCTGGGGGAGATGAGGGCTGCACCGCCCCCCCCCCCCCCCAGCTACGGAAGTTATGTAACTTTTCGGGCAAAACTCTCAGTCATGATTCGAGCAACGACATTAGAGAGTAAACACATCAAAATAATTCTGTTGACGTTGCAAGCCTTCAATATTAATAACTATTCTTGGAGCTATAGCAGTTTCATTAGATGTGAGAATTGTGAACGTTTATGTTTTTCATGCAATTTGAGTGCGTTTGCATCCCGATTTCAACACTCACGAATTCGGGCATTGCGTAATTTTTTCGGGCAAGAAGGTCACAGCCCCCAATCTTCGGGAGTCCGAAGGTTCCCTCACGCCTATGTTCACTCCTTCATAAAGTCGTATGTTTGCTCACTTGATCGTTCGTTTATTCGTCCGTCCGTCCGTCCCTTCCTTTCTCGTTTGTTTGTTCCTTTATCCCCCCGGGGTGCTCCCTTATATGGCTATATAGATATGTGCGGCCCCAAAGGGTATGGATTTTCAGCCGTTTTGGTCATAACTGGGGTGTCTAATTTTGGCCATTTTGGTCATAAATAGGGTATGGTTTTTGCACTCTGGTCTTGACATGGATATGTTTTATAGAAGAAGCTACATGTTCATCATTATTGATCAACAAAAGCATCAACAAAAGCCCTTCACAAATTATGTTTACGGCAATTTAACATTGGTCTGAATTAGGGAATTGATTTAAAGATCAGGTCATAAATACGGTTTCTAATTTGTGGTCAGGTCGTAAATAGGGTAGGGAAAATCGTAGATTTTGGTCATAAATAGGTAGGGTTTTGGGAAGCGGGGCGCACACCCCCACCCAATTTTTCTGGAAGTACCCCCCGGGGTTCATCCGTCCGTCCATTCTTCCATTCGTCCCTCAGTTCACTTTTTCCTTAAATTCGTTTATTCGTTCTTTCGTTGGACCGTTCTTTCTTTAGTTTGTCTATTCGTTGATCCTCTCGTTCACTACAAGATTTTTGCTTTCTTTGTTCATTCAAGTATTCGACCACCCCTGTCAGATGAAACAAACAAGTATTCTAATTATTCGCTCATCAATGAAGAATCCACTGCTACACCAAACATACGTCAGGTCACCTTATATTCTACCCGAAGTCAATACTTCTACTAATGGGATATCGCCGACTCTACGGCGCGTTCTGAAGTTGGCGCGATGGGATTTTCCAACTGATAACGGTTTTCCTAAACATGGCACCCTTGGATATTCTTTACTTTGAATTGCCGATTGCACATTTAATTATATAGCTGCAGGGTTATGCTGGAGAGAGGCGAGATTTAATAACAGATAATATTCGAAGGAGGTGGAAGTTTGTTTGCTTTGAAGTTTATTAGCAATGAAACTTTGATTTGGCGGAAATACAGTGGGTCCGGAAAACAAATAAAGAATGAAATGTGTCTCTCGCGTAGTTGTCTTCTGTAGAATTTCTAGGATTAATAAAGTTGTTAGCAAAATAGACTTGGGCTTGACAATATAATAGCAATATAAGGGAGTAAAGAAAAACAAAACAGCTACCAAGAGAATTTGTATTTGCGTCGAAGATGGACGCAGCTTAGTGCATTTGGGGGGGGGGGACATATCTTTTTAACCATATGAATGAGAAACCAACGAAAGAAAATAAAAAGGAGAACTAAAGGTTTATACACGGGGTGGTAACACTGAAGGATTTCCTTCTGTTATTTTCAGGTAGACATTTGGATCCCGCTAATTGGAACGCATCTTATTCAAGCTCCTTGTTATTAGGAACTCAAGACCAATTCTTTCGGACTTGCTCTTACTTTTCCAGTTATTTGCTATTCGGTTATTTCGAAATGATTTCAATTTCCTTTCCCGAAAGTGAGCTCCCTTTATTTCGACCTCTTTTCGGTAGAGTTGACATATGAACATCATCATGGCATCAGCCGGACCATGTTAGAACATTAATAGCTGGAGCATTACAGCTCAGTGTACTCTACCTCTTGCTTTGATATTGCCTTGTCATTAACTTCGTTTTGGGATGCTCTTTTCTCGCCCTCAGTCAATAAAATATTACATTCCTTCATGTTAATGGTGCCATTAACTATTTACTGTTATTTTCGTATTTAATACTGCCTCGGCTATTCCGAATTATGTTTCTTTTCCCGTGAGAGTTTGAAATAGTGGAGTCCAACTGCATTACTTATTGTTCAAGGGAAGCAAGCCAAGTAAGTATCCGGCTCTTGCCAGATTATGAGAGCTTGCGTGACCCTGGATCCTGCTGATCGACAGAGAGGGAATGAAAACCAGACACTTTCTTAGTCACACTATACCGGAAAAATGTTAGTCTGAAAACGCATCAAATGTTTTCCGTCCACACCGTCTACGCCCGAGGAATTTAAAAACGTAACAATCACGGGTCATTTTGGATTTGCGTTTGAGGAAAACTCGGTCAGGGAAATCACGTGACTAACGTGACGTCAAAAGATTCGTTTTCAAAATGTTTTCCGTGCACACGAAAACGAAAAGCCGGCGTTTTCAAATTCCCCCGCTTTGAAGAACGTTTTCGAAAACTGCTCCGTTTTCGTGATAAATTAGTGTGGACGTTAGGCCTAATCGCACAAATAAAACTGCATTTTCACATTTCTCCGGTCTAGTGTGGACGCTGCCCAAAATACGAGCCCACCCCAGCTAGAAATGACATTAATAAGCAGAGGACCTTCTAAATATTACTTTGATCTTTTACTGTAGTGCTTTACAATTGTTAGTCTTACCTTACCTTACCTTACCTTACCTTACCTTACCTTACCTTTGAGTTTTTCACAGCCATTAACTACAGAAGAATGTGGTCAGTCAGAAGCCAGTGACAATATTTGCATAAAATTAAAGCTCACCTTAGAAGCGAGGCAATTCGAAGAGATGCTTCAAATTTTGTTATTTTTCGCGAGCTCGTTATGCTGATAAAGCTCGAGTGAAAAGACACACAAGAGAATTTTGCTTTAGTTTGGAGAAAAAAAGATCGCCAAACCATCTTTCTGCTAGCTTTTGAAAACGCGTGCTAAAATGGTTTAAGGAGAAGAAAATGAGAGGGTTCTTTTCTGTTTATGTGCGAATATTACTTCTACTGTAATGTGCTGAATACAATACGAAAAGGCTGTTATATTATGGAGAAATTTCTCGTAGATTTCAGATCTGCAATGTCACCCGGTCTAACAGTACATTAATCTCTCTTAAGATGATGATGTTTTGAATGAAAGCTTTGATGTCACTATAGGACCCTTCAAACTGAAACGATCTTTATTCATCTTCAACGTAACTTTCTTCCTTGTCACGGAAGAGAAATTTTAACCCCTTTTAATACATTTAATACTTCCACTGACTGATTCTAAGCATGAATGCCTTGTAACAAGTAATAAAGCAGTTTAACTCCACACTCCTTGCCACTGAGATTTGGGCTTTAGGTTTAAACAACTTTTTTTTTTTTATACATTTTTCGATGTAATTTGACGTTCAAATCTCTTAGGATGACGTGTAAGTTTTTGAAGGTGGGACGAGTGCTCTATTAAAGAATCATGACGATTTTGTTAAGAGAGCATGGAATGACAATCTGTCGGAGCCGGGAGACCTCACATGATTCTTTCGTGATGAAAGCTAACAAATAATGGCTTATAAATGAAGTTCCTAATTTAAAAATTCAACCTCACAATATTCTGGGAAAAAAGAGATAGGGGTTAACATACGGCATTGCTGAGACTTTCTGAATGAAAGGTCAACATGTGGCAAGTCTAGGCGTTGCGTCAAAGTGTCTGGAACAGGGACGTTTCAAACCATATTCAATTTTGAGTTGTAAGTTAGATTCTTCTCGATCGTCGTCACAGCTCTAATCAGGTATTAAATTAAATGTTTAAGCGTTGGAAAAACCATTACATCCTGTACAATGTTCCCTAGGAAATCCACACGGACAAGAACAAAGTTTAGAATCAATATGGTTCCTTATCTGTGAACCTCATTTGTCGCTACAAGTTAGAAAACAAAACAGAAAGGAAAAAATGGTAACAATTTCTCTACAACTCAAATCAGAAATCAAAAGTCGAAGAACTTGAAATGTTTGCTTCCTTGGAGCACCCCTTCGTGTGCTAGTACTTATTCATCAAACAAGATCATTATCAATATATAAAAGTCCCTTTTTGCTACGAATCTCTAATATCACTTAAGCGGAAATATTCCACTGAAACAAATTCTGAGAGCCAACATTTATAATGCGTGGTGATTTAATATTCACCTCCACGGTTTTATTTTATACGCGACTTCTAGGCGCGATAATCACCATATGGCTAAACGGCAGCAATTTGTGAAAAAATTCTGGCGAGTTGAGGCATAATTTTTTCAATAATTAATTACGGAAACAGAATTAGAATTATTAGAGACACGCGGACTTCAGTGGTTCATTCCATGTACCTGAAGTGCTAGACAATATCCAAGTAAAAAGGATTTAGCATTTACAAAAACAACCTCAAAGCTCTTGCTTTATATCTACCAAGTTCGCATGACAATTAAGCTTTTCAGACACATTTAAACTTTTATACTGCTGTTAAGGAACGTTAATTACTTATTCACTGAAACGTTTAAAGAGTTCTTTTTAATAAGGGGCTTTTTAATTGGCTTCTAAGAATTACGTTCAACCTATAATTAGTTTAAGAGAGCTAAAACCACGGCACAGACGTAATTAATGTTGTGAATCAAGGAGAGAAAATACACTCGACTTCAAAAAGTGACGTGTTCTCCATGCTCGCGTGACCAAAAGCGAATAAATATACATTACCACAACATTCCGCGAAAAAAAAGAGAGAGAAAGAGAAAAAAAGATGCTGTTATAGTTGCACAGGTCATTTCCTCGTGAAATAATCTTATACATTTCGCAATTTTGCTGGTGGGCGGGAGAACGCAAATGGGGGCAAAACTCGTCACTTTTGTTTCGTTTTAATCTTAGCTGAATAAAAAAAAAAAAGACTGAATTACAGGCATTTAGTGATCATCCCTAAAAGAGTTTTCCCTGTAGTTATTTCAGTCCAATTTGACGATTAAGACCCATTGTAAACAATATTTGGGGTTCAAAACGAAATCTCAAACGTTATTTGAACTGAAAACCCGATCGCATAACTTGAATTTTTCGCACAAGCAATAACTTCCTTATAGACGGAAGAACAGAGGAAGAAGCCGGTCTTTTCAAACCTCCACCGCGCGCGCCCAAAAACCACACACCATCGAAGCATACTATCGCTTTGAACATTATGAATCCTAAAATACACGGTTCATTTTACTCTGCTTAAACTAAAAGATATAGGACCGCTGAAGCTATATTAGTTCTGGTGCAAAAACATCGGTGACGCACATTCTTTAGGTAATTCGGAAATAGGCCTCAGTTGATTTCAAGTGGCGAGGAGGTTGGAATGGAAATTTTACGAAGGCGACTAAATCAATTTTAATTGTAGTTTAGAAAACTTTTCTCTCGCGTGGTGACTTTTGTTACGATGGCATTTGTTAAAGAAACGATGCACAGTGCGTTAGAATGGGACGGATGATCAGCAAAGACGATTTCTGGACGATTTTTAATCCTAGATAAGGCTGAAGAATTTCCACGCGGTAAGTTAGAAGCAGATATCACAGAATTCCTCTCTCGCTCTTTGCTTCGCTTTTTAGTAGACCTTATCGAAATTTCCTAGTAATTTAGGGGACTGAAAACATCCAGTTTACTTCTCCTTCTCGAACACTGAACAAATAAGTCCCAGGTTAAAGTGTTCTTTTCCTAACCGACCACAAACCCTTTAGGAACGATTCAATGCATAATAACATGCATGAATTAGCACAAATCGATTCGTTTTCATGCGTACTCGGGAAGGATTCTAGTCACATTAAACTTGAACAGACCATCATCGGGATTTTATTTATTGTATTTCTTTCTGTTCTTTTCAGATACAAGGGTATGAGATTCAATAACGTCACAACAACAGCCAGTTTCACAGCCACATTAAGAGATTCTAAAAAGAGCACGGAGCATCTGGAATGGGGTACAAATCTAATACTGTGAAATATTAATAACTTTTCTCCTGCGTAATTTCAGCAACCGGGTTATTTTGTGTTTTCGTACGAAATAAGGATTTTGTTGCGGACGCACTAAATTTGAATCGCTTTCGAAACAACGACTGGAGTGATAGTTTAAATGTCCAAGGTCATTTACTTTTAGCCCAAATTTAAAAAAGGCTCAAAGACCACCCTAGATCACAGGAAAGCCTGAAATGTTTAACAATCGACAGGAAACGATTAGGAAATGAGAACAGTTAACGCTGGTGAAAATGCAAATGAGTATTAATATGGAATGAAATGTATTATAGGTCACGTTTTCAAGCTAATCAGCCTGTTCGAGTGCTCATGTATTACAGTGCTGTAACAATTGTGCTACAATATGGAAGTTCTCTGTAAAGAAACTTTTTCTTGTATTGAGAGAGCCAGCTTAGTGCTATATTCATTGTAGTTCTGACTGCACACCAGCCGATAGTAGCCTTTCACCCCCCGAGCTTTCCACGCATCAGACACTCGCTGCGAACTTAGCGAGACAGCGGAAAAAAGTTCATAGTCTGAATTTTACATACGTTTAGCCTTCCACTTGTAAATTCATTAGGAAAACTTTTAAATTGCAACTATGACGAAATTCGTTTCTGCCTATCTAAACCATTTTACAACATGAACAGGGAAGTTGTACGAGAAGAAAACTGCTCTTTACTATTTTCAGTTACCTTTTTTTTTGTTGCAGAGATATTCAAGTTTTTAAAATAATAGCCTTTGATGACGTCATAAACTCGTCCAAAGTTTGATCAAATATGATCAAAAAAAAATATCTCAGACAATTTGAATCAGAATGGTTTGATTATTTGAGTTAAAATTCTATTAGACGCGGTCCATAATATGAGCTTAACAATTTTGTTACCATGGTAACATACTGGATTCCAGACCTCCTCGATGTTAAGGAGGGGGTTAACCTAAAATTCTGTTAAAAAATTCGAAGTTTTGTTTTTTTCGGAATTTGAATCTTACGGTATTGAAGTTTTATTTTGAGAATTTCTGTTACTGTAAGTTCAAACCTGGTTTTCTCAAAACGAGTTCTTTTTGCCTTTGAGAAAAGATGTTTTGAGAAGGATTTGTCCAATTGGGCTGAAATTTTCGTGATTTGTTGTTCTGATTAAGTTTTGTGTTTTATGCACGGAACTTTTCCATCCAGTGCATTTTCTCGAAGTTATGCATTGAAACGTTTGCTGGATTTTCTGTATCAGATTTAACTGGTCACCATTTCATGTGTTTTAAACTTTTCAAAAATCTCTCTGCTTAAAACAGTAAGTTATAAAAAAAAGATTCATTTTGATCAGTTCTTGTAGGAGTTATCTTTTCTCAAGTAAGCCCTGGCATTCCACAGCAGCTGGCAGATTTAATCAGCCGGTGTCAGCATAGTTAATAGAGGGGAATGGTTGTGAAACCCATCAAAGTTCTTTGTTGTATGCTTTTGTTCGGTTTTCTGGCCTTGAGCGTGCACAAAACACAATAGTTGTTTACTCCGCACTGAGGAACTAACCAATAGAAACGTTTTGGTTATGTAATTCATGCATAGTGTATGAGTGCAAAACAAAAGATTGTGTACGGTGGTGGACCTTCCGACATAAATCTTGACATCTTTGTTTGCTCCGTTGATGTTTGGCGGGCGTAATAGTCAGTCCCCTCTATTAACTATGGTGTCAGGTTACAATACAGTTCTTGGGTCGAAAAATATGTTTTCATATTCTTTGGTCTTTAAGCTTTCTGAAAACACTGTGTGGGATAAATCTTGTTTCAAAGAATTCTGGTCAAGATTGTAGAAATTTAAAACATCAAATGACAGTTCTCTTTTTTTGCAGTGTTTATTCTCGTGGCTGTAGTTGGCGGAATACTCTTTGGCGTGGTTGTTCTTCTCCTCGTGTATCACGCGCGTGGCAGGTGTAAACGGGAAAAAAAGCCAGAAAGAACGGTGCCTCGGGTGTCATTCAAACTCCCGCCACCAAAACTGGAGGCATTCGCGATTACCACGCAGACGAGATATCCACAGCAAGAGCAAGAAGGACTGGAGGAATATCTGAATCCTGAGATCTATAGGTATTATGAATACAGAATCTTCGGTAATACTGATCAGCGGCAGCAAGGGGGAGCCCCGCTGACTAGTAGGATCGAAGACTCTGGTGTCGAGACTGGCTTCACAATACACAAAGACCAATGGCAGATTTGCACTTTGTCGTCATTTGACTACAACTACCAGAATTCCTTTCGTTTTTTCTTTATCATGTAAATTTTGAATTCCCAGTTGGGTTAAAATAGCAATTGCCCTAATTAGTATAAGAAACAGAAAAAGTGAAGAATTCTGGTAGTTGTATTCAAATGACGCCATGATGCAAATCGCCTATTAATGGGTGTGGGGTGGGGATTTAGAATTTAGGGTTAGCAAACGTTTCAGTGTTGTAGGCTTAGATTAGTATTTTAGGGTTAATTTAGGTCAAGCAGAGGATTAGGTTAGGTTAGAGTTAGCATCCAAATATTAAGACTCACCCTTGCTCACTCTTGTTTCTCTCAGAAGGCGTTATGCACGTGGCTTTATGAATGTTTAGCCGTTTAATTCCAGTGTGCTGAGGAGAAGTTGAAATATTTGACTGGCAAAGAATTTTAACACAATTTCAGCAAGAGAAGCTTGTCAGAATATAATGAAAATCGCTAAAATAAGATGCATAAAACATGTCAAAATCATGCATTGTTTTTTTTTTCTTTTTAGAGAAGAGGAGAAGGAAGCAGGGTCACCCTTCACAGGCTCAGCTAGACTCTGCTTTTCATTACGTTACGACAAATTCAATGAAGAACTAATGGTGTGCCTCATTCGAGCCACGCGCCTAAGCCCAATTGGTGAAAATGTCACCGTGACGCCGTACGTAAAAATATTTCTTCTACCGGACAAGAGACGCAAAGTTCAGTCCCGAGTGCTGCGTAGAACTTCAAATCCTCAGTTCTTTGAAGATTTTATATTCATGGTTCCACCCGACGACTTACCTAACAGAACACTGGAATTCACTGTGTGCGAATTCGACCGATTTTCCCGCCAACAGGTCATTGGTCACGTGACGTATCCTCTTAAAGGGGTAAATGTGTCGACGTTGCCACAAGGGACGGGAGAGATCTGGGTCGATATCAAGAGCGAAGATTTCAAGGTTGGTTCTGTCATGAAATGTACCCATAAAATATCATCTGATTTAGATGCCGCTTTCGGTAGCTGAATCCGTGCCAAGTGTATCGGTACTTTATACTTAAGGTGGTATGGTACCCTAAAATATGGCGATGGTCATGAAAAATTCAATTTCTTGGAAATACAAGACTTAAGACCCTTGAGGACTTGTCAAAAACATTTTGAAACGATCTTGCCGAATTTCCTTCCAGATGAGTGTGAAATTTAAGGAAAGTACACAGTGGTATAAGTTTTTTCACGTGGCAACGGCCGTAGCAACGACTGTTTACTATAAGAACGAGACCAAAAATATAGATTATTTTTAACTTATATGAACGAAACTATTTAGAAAAAACTTTTAAGACATGCACAACTCGATTGGTATAATTATTTGTGAAAAGCTTTGCCTCAAATTGCCATCAGAGGCTCATTCATTTCCCTTATGACAAGGAATATTTCCCACAACTGCGGTAACTTTTTACAAAATAGAACAACCATTGCACCCCCTCCCCCGAGATCGAATCAGCACCCCACCCCCCACTATTTGTGGCTCGTTAAATGCTTAATACTTCGTGTAAGAAACTTAAAGTGCATTTTTCTCAAAAGTTTACTTTTGTACCGACTGACTTCGCGCCAACATTTCTACTTTGCAAGGTCTTTAAGTAGAATTTCTGAAACTTGGGCTCATCAAAGACCAATAGTGTCGTGATGATATAAACCCAAAAAATCGTAACATTTTAAGGTCTGTCACGTGACATGAGATGATTTGTCCACTGGGTGTGGTAAAAAATAAGGTTATTTCCAAATAAAGCTGTGAAAAGCACTGAAAATAAGAGTTAACTGTCAAAACTTAGGTTCATATCACAGAACAAAACAGAAACTTACATGATATGCTTATTTGACAGTCAATTCTTGTTTTGTAAAAGAGCAGGAAGTGTTGGCGTCAATACTATAAAACACTACTTCAAATGGCTGTGGCTGGTTTCCATAGCAACCATTTTGAGTAAAACTCTAGAAATTTAATTTCTCTTCTTGAGTGCAATAGCACACAATTGATCTTTCTTTACCATATTTAAACAAACTTTTTGGTCCATATTGAGGGTACCATACCACCTTAAGTGTTATCGTCTTCGTCCGGCCATGGCTGTCCTGAAAGGGCCTGGAAGCTAGTTTGACTCTCAAGTTTTTAAGCTCGGTAGTGAAATGAGAAATCGCCCGTTCGGCTTCCTGGGTTCGAGTTCCGAGGGACTGCCTTCTTTGCGCCACAGTCGTGACACCATATCATGAATGTTACATCTTTCTCAGTTTTGAACTGTCCTTTGATGATTAGCCATTTACAGTTAATATGAAAGCTGAAATATGGGTTATTGACTAAGTGTGAGGTCAAGATGGCTGGATTCGTTTTCGATTCAAGTTCTGTTTTGAGTTTTTATGGACCGAGAGTCTGAGACGGAAGAGGTCATAAGCAAGCAAAAAAAAAAAAGAACGAAACCAATATCCAGCCATCTTGACAGAACAAGCTTGGTCAATAAAGGATTCATGGAGATAGAACACTATTTTGTTGCGGGACACAGCGGGTAATCCCGAGCGGGCTGGCGCCATCTTGCCCGCTCGGGTAGCTAATCATAGCGTAGGATTTGGTTCATCTTGCCCGCTCAAGGGAGCTAACCATATAATAACAGTTCTAATCGACCGCGTAACGTTTCATCTTCAATTTTGTTTCCCTTAACAGAGTGGCGTGGACAAGGGAGAATTGCTGTTTTCCCTTCAGTTCCTTCCTACTGCATGCAGACTTACAGTAGCTGTTCTCAAGGCTAAAGATTTGAAGTTAAATGGAGACGGAACAGATTTAGGTCAGTGGCCCCGCTTGGAGCCTGGAAAAGAGACTACATTTGTTTTGCTCTTTTTTTCTAAAACTCATTAATAATTCATCAAGTTTAAGCAATGGAAATCATGACCGTGCTGGTGTTTGGATATCTGATCTTAATTAGCTTAGACTTTTACGATTTTAATTTTCCATTTTCCCCTTAGTTTTATTGAGAATATATATCAAACACTCAAGACAGTGTTTGACCACATTTTAAAGCACCTCGTTCGACGTTCGTCAGTGTTCGTCTCTTCTCAGTGTTTGGAAATGTGGTCAAACACGGTCTTTCGTGTTTGATCCAATACTTCTACCCCCTCCCCCCCACCCCTCAAAAAAAATAATTTATGTAAACAAATGCATTCTTTCAGATCCATATGTCAAAGTGTCCATGATAATGGGAGGAAAAACCTTAAAAAAGCGAAAAACAGTTATCAACAAGAAGACTGCATTTCCGGTGTACAACGAAGCGTTTGTCTTCACCATTCTTCCCACGTGCCTCGATCGTGTCAGTTTCATGTTGTCTGTGTACACGGTACCGAGGCTCGGAGGATCAAAAAAACTGATTGGTCGAGCAGTTGTTGGACCATACATGTATTCTACCGGTCAAGGGCTCGCTCACTGGAACGATATGATTTCTTCGCCTCGAAGTGCTGTAGCACAGTGGCACACGCTTATATGAGGTGGTAACAGACGATAATGACATTGAGTTTCGAATCTAATGCCACGCTTGCCTCAATATGAAAGCTAACCCCAACCCTAAAGGTAAACCTAAGCATACCGGAGTGCTATTGAAGCTAACATGAGAGCTAATCAGGTTAACTGGAGTGCTAATCAAGGATCAAGTTAAACAGAGTGTTATTCAGGCTAACCGCCATACTAATCAAGCTACTGGCGGAGTGCTATTGAGACTAAAAATAACTCGACTTCGGTATTTTTAACTTGAACACACGAAATAACAGCACTAGACAGAAAGTCGCCTTCGCAATTTTCCATATTACAAACTTGTCAAAGGCTTGACTCAAACTGGTTGCAAAAGCCTTGCTCACGCAGCATCAGGGCAGCGTCGTTTTAACATATATGAGTCGATATAAGTAAAACAAAAAAAGCAACAACAACAAAACATTTATCAAATATAGTGCACAAAGGTGTTGTTGATATTGTTGGTCTGTTTCAAAACAGAGGACCTCGAGTCTCGAACTAAAACCACGATGACGAAAGTACCCACAAGATGTGAAATATGAAACAGCATAGAGAATTAAATCAGTCCTTTTTAACGACAAGAGGCTACAAGAAGGATCCATCTTCCCATTAATGGGATGTAACTACTGTAGATAATTCATCAGTTAATAGCGGTTACTATGTTTTAACGAAATGTTAGTATATTTAATGATATTTAATGTACATCATTTCAAAAAATAACAATGTGTTATTTTTACCATTTTTATATTCAATTACTGATTTTTGATAGTTATATGACAGAGGTGAAGCTACAAAACGTTTAGAAAACTGAATACCGCAAATACCAAACAAACAAACTCGGCGTTAGGTAGTATTTCCCCTAACAGTTATAAGGTCTTATAAGACAGCACTGCGGCCTACAACAAGCCAGTCTACTGCACAATGTTAGCTTTATATTTATAGAAAACTCTTAAATATTCATTTGATATAATAGTGTTCTGCTCTGTTGAAAAACACGCTATGTAGATGAGGGAGTCACAATGGCATGAAAAGAAAACAAGATTACAGGAGTTGTCTTCACTTTTAAGCTCCGTCGACCACACGGCGCCGGAGATATTTGAAAACGGTGTTTTCAGTCTGAAACTGCATCAAATCTTTTCCGTCCACACTACGCCAGAGAAATTTAAGAACGCAACAATCACCGGTCACTTTGCATTTGTGTTTGGGGAAAACTCGTGCAGGGAAATCACATCGTTCTCGAAACTGCTCCGCCGTTTTCAACATTTTTTCTGTCCACACTCAAACGCTAAGCCGGCGTTTTCAAATTCCTCCAGTTCGAAGAACGTTTTCGCCGGAATTGGCTCCGTTTTCGTGACGGATTAGTTGGACGGTAGGCCAAATAAAATTGCGTTTTCAATTTTTCCGGCGTAGTCTGGACGGGGCCTCCTAAATGACAAACTATTTGAAGCTTTTTTTCCTACTATGGCCGTATGTTCGGGATACGGGATATTTGGGTAAAACAATTAACGGGAATCGGGATATTTGGGGGACTTATTTTAGGGATATGGGATAGTAAAGGAGCTCAGTCACGGTTTGCGCATATTGAAAAGTTTAGCCTCAATTTTTCAAATTCGTCGTTTGTAATCCGTGTCTAACTTCTCCATCCTTAACCATCCTTGTTCCTTTATGGTTTATCATTCTCTTTGGTGTTTTTCGATCTTATTAAACTGTTATTTTCAGGTTTCCTACCATTTAAAGGTAGTTTTGTATGTGGCCAAAATAACTCAAAATACCGTGACTGAGCTCCTTTAAGATCAAATAAGGGACCGTTCATTTTTTATAAGGTAGGGGGGGCTGGTGGGATTTGGGGGGGGGGGCCATGCGAAAAAAATGGCTTTCGAGGGGGGGCCATCCCAAAAAAATAAGGGAAAAAGGGGGGGTCACGTGAAATATTTTAGTAAAACTTTAAAATGGCATGATGTTTGAATATCAAAAAAATTGCTATAGAATAAACATAGAAGGCAGGATACAAATTTATTATAAACTTTCCATTTGCTTTAAAAAAACGTTTGGCGACAAAAAGCATTTGTAGCTACTGAAAAGAAGTATTTAACACTGTTATTTTCGAATGCAACTTTCACTGGCAGTCATCTTCATCTTCGCTGTCGTCGAGTTCTTCGTCGCCGCTTGTGCTGCTATGGGAGTCTCTTTCACCAATGCTGCAAGAAGCAGCAATGCTTTCCGTCAGAGTGTACTCTTCAGGGTACATGAAGGTGTAAACATAATCTCTGACTTCCTGCTCAAGGTTGGTGGTGATTCTGCTTCTTGCAGCATTGGTGAAATAATTCCCTTCCAAGAGCTGTGCGATGTATGGCCCATCTCTTCTAAATAACGACGTGGCAACATGCTCAACTTCAATACACTCTTCCGGGACGGCCGTTCTAGGAGGGTACACAAGGCATTGTGGAAGATCATTTCCTAGCGGGTTTCCAACACAGATTCCATAAACTCGTTGGACGTTGTTTTCAGTCCGCTTCCTCTTTCTTTCATTTGACTTTCTGCGGTTTTCTTTTTTCCTTCTCCTTTTGTTGATGTACTGTTTGAGTATGCCCTTGAATATGCTGTTATAATTGCTCTTCTTATTTTCTAGTGCTTCCATGTCCTGCGTGACCTTCGTCAACTTAGCTTCTATAAATTTGATCTGTTTTACATTAAAACTGTGGGCAAATTCTTCGCCCTGCTTTAAAGCAAGCCCATTGGACTGAAAGAGTGTGGAATCGTGGCATTCAACTTTTCCACCATTGCTCTGTGTTCTTTGATGGAGAAGTTCAGTTTTCTTCCATCACTGGGCTTCAACTGGTACCCTGGCATGGAAAACTCACTCGCCCTTTCTGAACAGCCATCCGCACTTAGAAAGATTGCTTCTTTTGCTTGTAAGATGTCAAACTGCCTGGATCGTTCAGCTGTAAACCTTTTCTTAAACGACTCGTCGCTTTCGCCATTATTGCGCATTTTGGAATGAGCCTCTTTCATGATTATTATGGACGTGCCCCGTTCTACATCGTGCAAGACATAGCAGCACTCAACTAACGTCAAGGAGCTTAAAACAAAAATACGCACTCAACGTATAGCATCAACCCCATTTTAAAGACAAGGTTTGCAAAAGAGGAGGAAAGAAAAAGGAGGAATAAACCTATACATCGAGCAAGAGAAACACAAGCTCGATCAGATAGCTGCAAGAAACATAGGAATGTTTGAAATGTGAGAAATGTGAGAAATGTGAATGTGAGAAATGCCAGGACATTGACACAAAATGACAACAGGGTAAGTGCTGACAGCAGTGAAACGGATGAAAGTGACAATGATGAGTATGACAGTGATGCCATTGACTCTAGGGGAGAAGATGACTCAAGTGATGTCATTCTTGCATTCATCAATTTAGATGAGGAAGATACCAATGAGAGGCCAAATGCCACACGCTCAGGGCGAGCCATAACTAGGAGATCCGAAATTGACTTCTCTTTCTTTTGATTTGTTTTTTAAACAACAGCTCTCTGTAGTATAGGGATTGTAAATATTGTCTTCATAGTGAGCACAATAACGTGAAGTACGGGGATAATAGAGAAATATTAAAAAAGTTGAAATCTAAATATTGTTTGTTCAATTTTTTTTTAGGGGGGGGGGTCATCCCAAAAAATGACCGCTATAAGGGGGGGCCATGTGAAAAAATTGGTAAGCTGAGGGGGGGTCATGCGATTTTTAAATGGTGCTTCCCAAATCCCACCAGCCCCCCCTCCCTCATAAAAAAATGAATGGTCCCTAAAAAGGGATCTCAATCCACTGACGTGAAAATTGACATTAACATTGTGCTTTTGTAAAGCGCACTAAAATTCAGTGTGTTCACCTTTGGAGCAGCTAAATTATTTATAACAAAACAGAGAACAGTTGCAACCTATTACTTTCCTTTTACATAGTCGCACTGATAGTTTTAATCGATTTTATTCTGCTAGAATATGACCAATTTTCTGGTTCCCTTCACTGAAAAGGTACTTTTGTGCAAGGCCAAAATAACTCAAAAACCCGTGACTGAGCTCCTTTAACTATTGTATTCGATCTCAACTAATAAAGACTTTCACCAGAACTGAACTGATTACCTTCACGCCCGGTTAAGTGAGAATGTTTCAATTCTAAATAAAATATATTAGAATTACATTATTTTTGACACAAGTATTTTGAAAGCGAATTTATTTTTGAATAAATATATATTTATTTCCAGCTAACATACTCAGTACTTTTTCGTGCCTTTTGAGAAGTAGGGTAAGGGTTGTAGACTAGAAATAGAAAAAAATGTTTCTTTCCTAAAACATGATGTGAAATTAACTATGTGGAATTTGTACTTATTTGTAAATAAATTGCGATCCAATGTCAAATAACTCTTATACTCTCTCCTTCACAGGTCTCTTTTGTGCTGCTTTGACTGTAAGCTGGTAGTTTGGAAGTTGGCCCCCGCACACCTTCTCACTCCCAACGTTAAATTTCCTGTAGGGAGCCCCTGTGGAGGAGAGAGACTCTTATATGTAAAATCTGATTCATATCATGTAAACTTGATATATCTTGCAGATGATGTTAGGACTGTAGAGGACCCTGCGAAGTGTTTAGTAATGTTTCTTGTTTATCGTACATAATGTATTAATTCATGAAAAAAGTTACCGTTGGAAGTATGGAAAAATAGAGACAGATGACTTCTTTGTCAAATCTGTGAATTATTTGACAATGCGTACTTGAGTCTCATTAAACACTGTGTTTTTTGCTTGTCCTAGTTGCTCATTCATTATGCTTTTGTGCTTGTCCCGATTACTGGTACCCATGTTTTTTAAATTTGTCAACATTCCTCACCATCACAGAGTGATATAATTCTGTCTGAGGATGACCATTTAATATAGTCACACCAGTGTTTTAAATGAAAAAGGCACTGGGGGACAACGTGTGTGGGGTGGCATTATATTATGTACCGCTATGCCCAGATCTTTTTGAAAAAATAAAAATAATAAAAGAAAGTAGCAACAATGCATTAGCAGGACATGGTTTAATCTGCTAATAAAGGATTTAGATGAAATCTGAACTGATAAAACAATTTATTTTTGGCTCAAAACAAAACTAGACTTGGTAAACTCAGCACTAATGAATGAATATGGAACACAAATAGTGTAGATATTAGTGCACCTACATATAGTGCACATATTAGTCTTAATTGGGCTGCTAGCTACAAAACTACTCAAGAATGGGGGGTATTTTATCAAGGGGGCGCTATTGGGAAGGACACTAAATTAAAACAATGTGAAAATGCTGCTGCTTGAATTGTGAGCCAAGGTATATTTTTTCATAGCATACATACTTGGCTCAGGCAAAAGCTCAATTGAGAGAAGACATACCTAGTCAAATGTTACTTTTTTGTATTTGCATTGTTTTTTTTTTACTTCTCTACTTGATGATTTGAATACAGCAATGTTAAAATAAAATGCAGTGAAAGGAAAGTGGAAAGGGCAAGATGTAGTGAACTAATTATATGCCCTTTAATTGAATACATTTGTTTTAGGATAAAAAGAAAACTTAGTATAAGAGAGGAAAGCGTAAACACATAGTAAATAAATAGTTGAGCTGGCACTTATTAATACTGAACAAACTGGTAAAGTGCCTGTTTAAATAATTTTCTAGTTGACTTAACCCCCATAGATAAAGGAATATCATTCCATTCCTTTCACGTAAGGTGTGAAGCGGCACTGTTCCTACAACTGACAACTGATACAGCCTCACTGGCAGATTTAGGGAGAGGGAGTGGATTGGGTGGCTAACCACCCCCTTTTTGGAGAAGCCAAAAAATAAAAGAAAAAGTGAAAAAATTTGGGAAAATTATTGCAGATCTAAAAGACAAACACTTTGGACAGGTGCCTCATTGTAATTACAAGTATTTAATGCTAAAATAGTTCTGGCATTGCTAGTATTTCTGGTGTAACAGTTTCAATTTGGTTCCAGTTCTCAAATTGCAACATTTTGGGGGCATGCCCCATTGCTTCTGTGATTCTGTAACCCTAAGGTACCAGCTGCATCACCTTGAAAAATCCCGTATCCGCCCCTGAGCCCCTTGTTTCTGGATTTCTTGGATCCCCCTGACACATAGATTTACTACATTTGGCTTAGGGGTAGATTATCAGCACACCAAGTGCAAGAAGATACTAAAGTCAGAGCACAATTGCAAAGTTGTTGTGGTTCCCACCTTTCCTTAAAATCTTCTTAGGGAACGATTTGACTTGTACCTGACGAGTTCTTCTAAACATGAAGAAACTCAATTTTTTGCTGCTATGACGAGTAAAGACTTCAAACCCAAGACTTTCCATCATCGATAGAAAAAGCTCTTCATTTAAGTAGCGTGAATTGTCTAAACACGGAAGAGGGAGAACTATAGCCAGGTATCCTTGATCAACTATGAGTTTTGGACATTTCCGGAGCATGTCACCTCGTTTACGAATGTCCCCCTCAAAGTTGACAACCAAGCTTAAAACCACAACATCGTATTCCTTGTGATCAAGTTTTAAAAAGTCTGCCTTTACGACGTCATTGCTTTGAGGATTTAAGTCAATAGGTGTGCATTGTATCCATTTCGAATGCTTCTTGTAATTGTTGTCAAGAGCACCAACGTCAAGTACCCTTAGTTTTTCACCTTCTGTCCTGTTAGCACAGACATTGTGGGCTCTCAACTGTTTTAGAACCCATTTTGCCGTGTTGAAACTTCCATGGCGAGCTTCTCCAAGTTTGGATGCCTTTTGATAAGCATTTATACCCCCAATTTTTTCCTTTTTCGCCTCAAGAAGCGCAATTTGGGCCGCCTTGTCTTCTTTGTGAATCGATGGATTCTTTCTTACCGAGTCAATTGTCTTGTTCAAGGTGTGATATTCAGTTATAATTCTCCGATCTTTTCTTGAGCTGATTTCCACGACAGGCTTCTTTGATTTCTTTCTCTTCTTTTTAGCTTTCGTATTTTTGTCTCTTCTCTGCGTTTCGCAGTGTTTAGTTAGAATGTTTCTGTAAGAAGAGGAAGAGCCGTCCGCCATTTCTGATATAGAAGGCCAGGGTACAAAGCTTGTTCTCGACCTCGCTTCCGTCCTCTTCAATGTCTGCCTGAGCAAAATGGTGAGTTCGTGGAGAAGAGAGACAAACAATCTAAGCAACACGGTTGCATCCGACCATACATTTTAGTTATTATTGAACGTAACAAATCAGAAATAATCAAAGACAGAATTAAAGTATTTATTTTATCTTTATAGTGACCATATAAGATTTCACGAGTTCTTTGATAAGATACATAAAACACTCTTGAATGCTGATTTTCATGATTCGTAAAGCCAGAAAATTTCATCTGTGATTTTTATTTACGAGTACAGTTAGATTTATTTCTTTTAATGCGAATAGTTATAATGCCTCTTGTGAAGGTTATAATGCCTCTTATTTTAAACCTACTTATCAAATAAACGTGTGTATGTATGTATGTATGTATGTATGTAAGGAGACTGGATTTCACGAGTAAACTTATCTGATGATGGTGTGTGGATAATTTCACAGAGCGACGGTACAGCCACTATTAGGACGCGAAAGTTCCTTACAAACCGCCTGCTTCAACGGAAGCAAATGGTAATATACACATTTATTATAGTTCCCTGTTACCATTTAGAAATAATGTCTTCTGCTGTTCTGACAGACAGTTACAAGTCGTTAGTAAAAACCTAGCATAGTCTTGAAATGTACTCGCTAAACTCTGAAATCTCGGGCTGTAGTAGGCCCCTTCTGGGAGTGTCTACACTTCTTGATGCTGTGTTATATGGGGTGAAGTAACTCTTAAGATTACTCGCGAGTTTTCTTATGTCACTCTAAGTGTGACTTATGAGATGTTTTAGACAGAGTGAACTTGTAGTTTGAATGTTTAAAAGCTTACAGTGTAAATAAGATTTGTGTCAAAAGATTTGTGATTCAGCAGCTTTTTGCCATGTAAATTTCTCTAAATTGCTGTCATTGCAGTTTGACATACAAACAAGGCTCGATTCTGCTTTCTGCCACATGCCTTTTTGAACAAAAGAACATTCGACAGCAGACTTGAGTGCAATAACGGCTATTACAAAACTTTCAGACCATGGTAAACATTGACCATATAATTGCTTTCAGCCTCACTGATATAATAATGCTCTTTTTATTCCTGGCACCCTCTTTATGACAACCATTTTTATGGTTGGACACATTCATGTGACAGGATTCTTTAAAGAGCCTCTAGCAGTGTTTCTGTTCATGCAAAATCACTTTAAACATTGTTTTCCTCCTAGGTGGTGGATGTTCTTCACCCTGGAAGACCAAATGTTTCAAAAGCCGAAATCCGTGAGAAGCTGGCCAAGGTGTATAAAACTACAGCGGATGTAATTTTCTGCTTTGGTTTTAAAACAGCTTTTGGTGGTGGTAGAAGTACAGGCTTTGCTCTGATATACGATTCCATGGATTTCGCTAAAAAATTTGAACCAAAATATCGTTTGACCAGAGTAAGTGTTAAGTATGCTTTACTTTGACTGAGTATGCTTTGGAGGGGAAGGGATAGCACAGTGGTGAGAGCACTCAGCTCTCACCAATATGGTCCGTGTTTGATTCCAACGTCATATTGTATTTGGGTTGAGTCTTACCTTGCTCCGAGTGCTTTTTTCTTTGGGTACTTCAGTTTTCCCTGCACAGAAACCAACCTTTCCAAACCTAGTTGTAGCAGAGTAGGGGATGAAAACCAGCCAAGGAAATATTGTAATTTATTGGTTTATTTATTTTGTACTTGATTTTCTAGAGTGTTGTCTTGGTCAGGGCTCAGTCAGTTAGTGTAATTCTTTGTAGTTGTTCAGTTGTTGGTGTTTTGATCAGCTTTTACCATAGCAGTCATGTTTTAATTAGGCAGGCATTTATGTCTTATTGTCCATTCTAGGGAGTTTTGATACTCAGAGAGGCATGTTGACCCAGATAATGTTTGTATCTGAGGCTACTCAAAAATATCTACATCTATCAAATTTGAACAAAAGAATGTACAGTCTAGGTGACTGAGAAAATTAATGTCAGATTCTGTTACCCTATTTTGTACCAAGTTTTCACCTCAAATAGCAAGAAAACCCAATCAACGGGTCTGTAGGTATTAAGTAATCTGTGGCGATCCTATTGCCCTGTATGTGTAGAGATGAGGGAAGGAAGTTGCATATTGCCTTTGACTAATGTGTTTTCTTTTTGTGTTACTTATCCAGCATGGTCTTTATGAAAAGCCAAAGACATCACGAAAACAAAGAAAGGAAAAGAAGAACCGAATGAAGAAGGTCCGTGGAACTAAGAAGGCTAAAGTTGGGGCAGCAGGAAAGAAGGTTTGTGTGGTTTATTACTTGAATTTCAAAATTTATTTTCCTTCAGTGTTGAACACCTGGTTCTTAAACACATGGTTGTGCAACTGCTTTATATTCATATGTTGTGGTTCAATATAACCTGTGGTACTATTTGGTATTTTTTTGTACATTGTAATATAACAAGGAAAAATACAAAATAATTATTGTACCAAGGGGAAAATTGAACCACAACATTTACACTGAACAAAGGGTACTCAGATTTGTGGCAATTCAAACCTTTTTTGTTCCTGGATTCATTTTGCTCTTTACAAGCAAAGTATGAATTTGGGTTAAAATTATGTTTCTCACAAAGATGGAAACTTTTACATGTAATGTGGAGTGTAGAGTGGACATTGTTTGACAACTCAAATCTGGATACTTCAAATCCATAGCATTTTTGTTTTAGAAACAGAAAAATGTGCTTTTTTATTCTGCTAATTCAACCTCCACACAACAGCACAACAGGGACATGTCACTATAGGGAACATTACAGAATCTAAGTAATTCTTTAGCTCAAACATCTTATTAACTCCAATTTGGAAAACATTAATTTATATATCTGGAAAATTGTTCAGTGTATACACAGGAGATGGTTTGTAACCATTTCAGTCTGTAGCAGACAGTTTAGTCTTGTATGGCAGTGTTGTTTACTACACCACCACCTTTTACCTTATGTTGTCCCCATACAACAGCTTTACACCATAGATCACTCCTAATGACGAATGGTCTAATGTTGGTCATTTTGTTTTTTCTTTTCAGTGATGACCAGCCATCATTCAATTTCCAGTCCTCAATCTTTGTATCAATAAAATATAAAGTGATTGAGATGGTTTGTCTTTTGTTTTCTGTTGTTGAGTGATTAAATTGCTCTCTACACAGAAGCTGCAATTAAATTTTGATTATTTGATTTGCACTCTGATTGGCTGTTTAGGCTAAGATGTCTATAAGAGAACTAGAAAGTGGCTAACTGCTGTGCATATAACCTACAAGAGAGAAAGTTTGGGGGAATTCAAAACTTTCAATGGTAAATGCAATGCTTACTTGTGGCTCAAGTTTTTATACACATTCAATTTTCCTAAACTATCCCTTGTGTTTGCATCAGGCTATACAGACACTACACATAAGCCATTTTGTTCCTAAATGTGTCTTGCAATAATTTTTTTGCTGCCCTCAATAATGTTTAGTGTTCATCTTAAAAAAAGCGTGTGTAATCTTAGTCCAGTTCTGGCTCTCTGCCATGCAGTCCAGGGAGCACTCCTATATAACAAGGTTGGGGGTGCCTGTCGTGCCTTGACTGTACTGTAAGAGGTTAAAAAAGCAGATTTGGCGCCTCCTAGGGTGTTCAGCCTAAAAAGGTACGCAGCAGGAGCTTTCGTGGTCCCTTTTAGGGTTTTGAGCTGAAAAAAGTCAATGTTGTGTGTTTGAGAATTGGTGCCTCTTAGGCCCAGTTCAGACGCCGAACTTTTCATGAGCCAAACTTAATTCGAATTTGGACCGACCCAAATTATCAAAAGTACACCTGTCGATTCAGACGTCGAACTCAATTCGCCGAACTTTATTTAGTTTAAACCAAACTCACATCGAAATGTCGGCGATTTTCAGGCAAAGTAAAAACTGCTAGTAAAATACGTTATAATAATTTATGCATTAGGTTCGGCTCATGAAAAGTTTGACGTCTGAATCAAAGCCGTTCCAAAGCTGAAATTCCCGGCTGAGCTAGGCGGGAAGAACGGCTGGGCCGTTCCAAATTCAATTAGGCGTTCTTAATTGATTCAAACGCCGAACTTTTCATGTACTTAATTCAATGTATTTGGTTCGGCTCATGAAAAGTTCGGCGTCTGAACTGGGCCTTAGGGGTGAAAAAAATTTCAAGCCATGCCTGCAGAACAGGATCTTGATACCTCTTAGGGGTTCTTGTCAAAATTTCTGATGAGCAGCCCCGTCCTTTTTAAATGGGAGTGCCCCCCGGGCATGCAATGCTACGTAGAATTACATGTACGTGACAGAGAGAGAGGGTCCGAACTGGACTAGTGTCATGTGTCCAGTAACTGGCTGCCACACATTGCACAATATGGGGCTGCAAGATGACCCTGACACTGATGTGAATGGAAGATTTTTTGTGAGAGTGTAATAATTAATGGTTATTCCAAGAGTGAGCAGTGGATGTGGGATGATAGATAGCCAACAAGGTGGGTAATGCCAAGTTGGCTATAATCATCTCATATCTAACAAGCAGGAGAAGAATAGTATAGTATTGCCAGCAGCAGGGCAACTGGTTTTCACAGGCAGCAAATTATTTTGAACTGAACTTCTTAAAGAGAAAATCGTTCTCTACATGGTTAAATCAGGCATGCAAAATCATTCTCAGAGCCAGTCAATTTGCCCAGTGCCTGGCTCTTAATGAAACCCCTTAAAAAAGACGCCACCAAAATATAGAAAACTAAAATAAAATAAAATAAAAGTTCCCCCCAAGTTATTCATAACCTTAGCATATTTGTAGAGCATGGTATGAATAAACAATAGCCTCCATTTGGTGCGAAAATGTGCTTGGATATTTGTCCGTGGACATTATCTGCTGAGTAGCAACTGCGAGTATTGAGGAACTGATATCCAAGGATGTTTTTGCACCAAATGGAGGCTATTGTGTTTATTGTCTTTCAAATATTTTTTGCAACACATGCAGTCATGAAAATTGGGGAATATCACTTGGATATTCCCCAGTTTTATTTGGTACATATTCACTCACATGATGCGTTAAGACCAATCACATATGAGCGAAACTATTTTAAGGATTATAATTGCTCATATACCATGATGTCTTAGCCAGTAAAATCTCTGAATTGCATTACAAAATGACCCAGCTTTTAATAAACCAGTTTGGAAAAGAATTTTGACTGTTACAAACCCATGTACATAATAATTTAACTCATTGGCACCTGTGCTGCCCATAACCAACTGTGATGAAGGTTGGCCCTTGTTCCACTTCTGATGTCATCACCTTTAATGAAAATTGGCATCACCTATACTCAAGTTCTGCAGGAGGAAAAGATCTTTCCAATGATACCCAGATCAGAGTAATTGGGTCAATTGAGTGTGAAATGTGCATGATATACGCCAAGAAATTCGAGTGTAAAAATGGGAGGAAAATTTCCCTCAACTACACTTGGCTACTCTGTGGCAAAAATTTCCCGTCTTGATGATGCTTTCTTGTGAATTCTTGAACTGGAAGCAGGTCTACAGCTGCAGCGAAAAGATAAGAAAAGGAGAAAAAGGAAAGGTAAAAAAATAAATAAAAGAAAACTTTTGATTTGTGCGCATGCCCATGCAAAAATGTCCTAAAAAGCGAGTTTAGTGGAAAGAAAGGCTTGCTGCTGTGTTGGAATTGCCTTTCCTGAGTAGACTGGAGCTAATGCTGAAAATGTCCAAAATTCCAAAAATTGTTTTTTCCCAAAAAGCTCTGGGTGTCAATGGTTAAATAAGTGTTGAAGGTAATCTGATTAGTATGCACTTCAACATGAGGCTGAGGTAACAACAAAAGCATTCTCTATCAAATATATTTTTCTCATTTTCTAATATCCTCACAAAAAATGTGGCGATAAAAATTGCAAGACAAAAACATGTTTGTTACGGTGAAGACCAAAAGTTTAATCAGAACAACTTCTTACAATCTCATCTGATCTTTAAATACTGATAACAATATTATTGTTGATAACTATTAAATTCTATCCAATCTTAGTATTCAATTTAAATATATTTAAATTTGTTCAATGTTCTCCTGTAGAAGTGTACAACAGCTAAGCAGACTTGTAGCCCCATACAGAACATTTTCTCTGTCATTCCATGCACAAAAAGAGTTTTGACTCATTTGGAATTTTAATATTCAAACTACTGTTACCCCCCTCCCCTCCCTCTCTCTCCATATAAGCCCCCTTTACATAAAGCCACGCATTTCTGCTGAGAAAGTTGCATCACACTAAGGGTTGTAACTGCAGGGACAAATATTAGAAGCAAGCAAAAGATTTTAGACCAGTGTAGTTGATAAAGATTCTAGCTGATCATTTGAAGGCTAAATTATAAAGCTTGATACATCTGAACTGATTATTTGAAGGCTAAATTATGAAGCTTGTTAACCAATGACTTCGTATAATCAGTAATTATCACTGCTGCTATCTAAAGGTGACTGATGTGGCTTTGACCAAGATTCTTCCTGAAGAATTCCAATATTTTCTGCCAGGAATCTTCTTGAGCCAGTGAATGGTCCTTAGGATTTCCTCCCCAAGCAAAAGTTGTCTTAAAATTCTTGTGATAAGAGGCATAACAGAGAGGTGCAAAGGGGGGTTCAATAAGGTGCCCTGTGCCAGGATAACTTAAGACAGAGCACAATGCACTTTTGCCATTTGAAGTCATGCGTTTGAAAATCTCATGTGCCATTTCAGAAGATAAAACATTTTTATCATCCTCTCCACAAATAACCAATATGGGACAGTCGATTTTCTCCACTGGGATTATGGCTGAAGGGTCAAGTTTGTCAAGTCCTTGCACAGGTACACAGTCACACAAGTTTATTGCTCCATCTGCAGTCATCTTTGCGTTAGTGAAATCATAATAAACACCTGTGAGCTGTCCATTGACTTTGAATGGTGAAACTGAGATGACAAGTGAAGCAGAGATTGGCACAACAGCCTTAACAATATCCTTTCTATGAGCAGCCATCATCAATGTTATTTCTGCGCCTTTTGAAACACCCATAACACCGATTCCATGCGACATAACCGCAGGATGTTTTACAAACCAGTCGGCTGCTTCCTCAAATATTCAAGTTCGCAGTAAGGCAGGTACTTTGGAAGGTCATCGTATGCAAAGTATGCAAGGGAGAGTGTTGCAAACCCATGAGATGCAAGGAGAGATGCTTTGAACTCAATTAAACCTCCTGCTGTTCCAAACAGATCTATGACACCTGACAGAAAGAAATAAACAAGGAATGTTTAGTGCACCACCCTCTGAAATGCACTTGAGAGACAACAAGAAGGAGTGGGATGTGCAAAATTTCTGCCAGAGGATCCCTGATTTGTACTCTGGATGTGCATTGTCACAATTTTGGTTATGAATTCCTCTGGATTGTTGCAATATATTCATGTGTTTGTTGAGATCAGGTTACATTAAACTGAATGAACCGCTATCCCCTTCAGTCTCTCCTGTAGTAACATAACATCCTAGGAGGGACACCCCATGTGAAATGATTGGGGATACTCATTAGAAAACTTGAATTTTATTCCATGAGGACCAATACGGGTGTGGTTCCAGTACATATTTGACCCAAGCCTGTATGGTTAAACTACCAACACAGTAGAACAGTGCTCTTTATTCCTTCACAAGTAACCATAAATAATACCTTGAAGGCTTACTGATACCAAAATCTATAATTTACACTCCAGAAAGATAACTTAAGCATCCCAACATTTTCACAGTCAAGTCTCTCAAGTGTGGTTTGGGAAACTATTTATACGAACGTACATACCCTCTCAGGGCTTGAAAAAAACTTGAATTCCAGCTTGCCCTTAGGACAAGAAGCTCTCAAATTTTGCTTTCCCTCGGCAAGTCTTAGTTTGCTCTTTTAATGATTTAGTTGGTAGATGACTTGCCTAATCCTTCCCTCGACAGGCAAGTGAGAATGAAAAGTCACTTGCCCAGAAGAAATATCTACTTGTCCGAGACAATGGGACAGCACTTTTTTTAAAGCCCTGCCTCTGAAGGAAGGTTATTGGAAAAATTCCCTTGGGATTAGGGTTTTAAAAAGTCAAAATTTTAAAATGAAAATGCAAAGCTTACCTAGAAATTTGCAGAGAGATAGGGGAAACAGGGAGAGTTCAAACCAAAAAACCTTGGTGTAAGGTGTATGGATGTTTCATGGAACAACAAAAATTAGTTGCACTTCTATTTCCATACTCTCTGTCATTACTACATGAACAAATGTAGCACTGAAGATGAAATGATACTCTAGCACTGACCTGGAAATGGCCCATTTCCAGGAGGTAAGAACAAAGTCCCACGCACCCTCCCCTCCCTCACAGGAATTCTCTGCACTCCATCAGCCATGTAGGACTTCTCCAGGGATGAACTCATTATGGCCTGTAGATGGTTCCTTGTTAAGCTATTCACAAATCCCTCCTCTGGTGATAGATGTCCATTAAAGCAGTTCAGTTGAATGGCATAAGGCTTTGTAACATCCTTCTTTGCCAGTCGAAGTCCTTTTTTCTGGCCTGGGGCTTGCGCCATGCTCCACAGAAATCCCATCTGTTCACAGCCAGTGAAAGATCCCCCATGAGAAATGTCGCATGAATTATCAATCTCTCCTTTGAAATGGATTAAAAACATGAAATATTTTGAATGAAAGGTATCTTTATTTTGAATTGCATTTGTGGAGGGGGCAAATCCAAGGCAGAGCTTGTCTGAACCAGAGGTGTCACTGATTGGTTAGAAGAATATCTTAATCCTCATGCCTTGGCCACATCAGGGGAGTGACGTATCGATCACATATGTATGTATGTGTCACCTCCGCAAATCCAGGAAACAAATTTTATACATATTTATTGGTAAACAGTATCGTTAATAATTACACCACCTGGTTTGACAGTCTCTAGTAGTCTCTCCTATCAAACCCAGTATCAACAATTGACACCAAAGGTTGACATATAAACAACATGAGTTACTAAACACTCAGTGCTTTCCATGTTTTGATAATATGAAGCTGTTCCCCGGAAAACATAGAAAATGGCATTTCCGAGCATCTAAAAATAAAAAGATTCCTGTGGGGGGGCACGCCCCAAACGTGCCCTCGATTAACTTTCCCCGGCGAAGTGGATGGAAAACATCTGATGCTTTTTCAGAGTGAAAACACCGTTTTCAAATTTCTCCAGCGTAGTGTGGATGGGACGTCAGACAATTGAATAAATTACTATTGTTGTTATTATGAGAACTCAATGGACCATAATTTTTTCAAGCTTATTCGCATTAATATTTAAATCACCAGTTGTTAGTCTACGCTTATTGACTTGCTGTTATGTAACGAATCACTTACCTTCCGTGTTAGCAACATAATGTACGTGAGATTCGAAGATTTCATTCGCATCACCTACCACTGAGGCGTGTAAAGTGATGGGTTGTCCGGCCTGAAGTCCTGATATGCATATCTTCACCTTGCGGTCCATAAGCGAAGACCGAGGGCTGACTGTGAAGTTCGGGGAACGATTGCCGGTGCTTTTCATGTCTGACATCCAATTTGAAATGATCTTGTTGCAAGAAGTTGATCTCTTCAAATAAAATGGTACTCGAATGAGCGATGAAGTGAATTTTGCCAAGGAATAAGCGCACATTACAGAGATACACCGAGCTGCACGTGTGATTATTTTAACCCTGTGAGACCATGGAACGCAGGCTCGCCAGACTTGGATCCAGATTCTTCCCCAACGTGCGCGTCCCTTATAACCGGCCAGGACTTGACACTAGGAAAAGTGGCTAAGCTAAATTTACATGTAATTGACACTGGTTATCTTTATCTACTGGTTTATCTCTAACTTCACTGAAAATTTTCCTTAACTGGTCAAACAAATCATGAGCAAATCAGAGCCATCGGTTTCTTCGAGCCAAAGCCCTGCTGGCTAAGAGAGAAATACAAATGTGGCGCCGGGAACACAAACGAAAATGCTGCTGGTCAGTAGCCTGCGAACAATTTCTGTGACGTAGGAATTTTAAGCCAATCACAGTTTAGCTCAAGTAGTCCCAGAACTACTGCGCGAGGTATTCGCTGCGAGGAACACTTGAGTTTCTTCCTATCATGGAGTCTGATTGGCCAAAGAGAAACAAAAGTCATTACGTCACAGAAATCGTTTCCTGGCTCGGGTACGGAGACGTTATTTTCGGCGGAGACAAGCGACAGCCGGAAATATGTCTGCGTTCGCAGGCTGCGCCCTCGTCAACTATCACGCATAGAAATCGAGAGGGAATAATCTAATTTTTTTAGTATAAGTCTACTAGTCGTTCAAAACTTTATCTAAATCTTCTTCACAGACCCTTCGAAAACACCAAGAAGCGGCCGTCATTTTGTTAACAAGGGCGCACTGCTACGCTACTCACTGTCTATCACTAAATAGATAGTGAGTAGCGTAGCCAATCAGAGAACGACATTCGTGATAGAGCGCTAGTAAATTTATACTAAAACTCGATAGAAACACGGTACATGTTTTCTATTTTTTAAGCAAACGACGAAATCTCTAGGTGACGCACAGTACTCTAAATTTCAAGAAATTGTAAAACGCATAGTCGTTTGTAAGACTCAGCGGGCTTGATGAATAAGAGACACCAGTTTAGATATGGTAATGGTAGTTTAGTTTTTATGCATGGGCTGATAATTTGCCATGGCAGCTTAATGTTCCAAAATACTCTCTCATTGGTCTTTAGTCTGGAATTAATGTTTGTTCCTTTAGAAATATTTCCGTGGGTAACCATTAGCCCATAGTATCTTCATGTAGTAGACAAGGATGAAGGAACCGATCAGATTCGAGAATTTCCAATTAATATTTGTCGTGGATTCCAACAAACTTAATTGGACACGATGATTGTCTATCTTGATTTCAAGAATTTCCACTTCTCCTGCTTCGTACCTCGAGTAATGGCAAAATAATAGGATGAAGGCGCGAAACCGGCTAGTACTGAGTGAAACCACACCAGGTAAAAGGTAAGGTCTGCATACGAACCGATTGGCCTATTAGGCCGGAGCTTATCTTCCGTTTCAGTAGCATGAAGTAACTAGGATTATTTCTACTCCCCCCTAGATGGGATGCTAGTCCATCGCAGGGGTTACCCCAGCATTAAATTCGCCGGTGCCCATTTATACACCTGGTTGGAGAGAGGCACTGTGAGAGTAAAGTGTCTTGCCCAAGAACACAACATAACGTCTCCAGCCAGGGCTCGAACCCAGACCGCTCTATCTGGAGTCGAGCGCACTAACCATGAAGACACCTCAACTCCCACAGCAAACCATACAAAGCTCAAAAGTGCATTACATCTTTGAGTTTGAACCAAAAACACGGACATTTGCTAACCTTTTTTAATTATTATTAATTCATTACATCAAAAAGGCATTGCAAAATACAAAGAGTAGCTAAAACAGCTGCGCAATTGCTGCTGTTAGCAATTAAAAATATATTACGTTACCGTTAGTTGTAAATGTATTGTAATTTAAAATTAGGACTGCAATTGTATAATATTTGATAATTAGTACTAGTCTTATAGATTTCCCTGGAAAACGAGCTCCAACTGAAGTAGAATATTTATTACCAGTCTGCCAAATTTCACGAAATTTACCGAAGGAAACGCAAGAAAATTCACTGTCAATTTTGCTTTTTGTGCTCATATTGAAGTCATAACGTTCATAAGCTATGGTGCGAGGAACAATGAAAGAAAGTTCAACTCTTCCTCACTTAAGTTGATAGTTTCTTTTAGTTTCTTGGCGCTGTTACACCAAGTAACTAGGGTTTTTAGCTTATTATCAAAGAATAGTTATCTCTTTTACCTTTTTGGTTATATCAAAAATAACATTTTTGTATTGAAGATATGGTGAAGACATTAGATGCTCTTTTAGGAACCAGGCCCAGTTTTTCAAACTTAAAATTGACTAAAATATTCCTACCCAGTCCCTTGCTCGTTTACAACATGGCTCATTCGGAGGCACTGAACAATCAGCCAGTTGACGCAGGTTAACATTTCGTCACACGATTACTTGTCAATAAAGGCAACCTCTATAATTTCATTTCGAAAGGTTTCACGTGATTGCACTCCGGCAAAATGTAATCAAATTGAACAATTTTAAATTTGATGTATTGTTTCTGTATGAATGTGCTCCTGAGCAGTTTTGGAACGTTACAAAATCATTAATTCTTTGTTCATTACTGTTCCTGAGGGCATCTGTAATTAATTTCATGCTGAAAGTAGCTCAGCACATGGCGTCACAGTAATCTTGTTGTAAAATCTACAGACGACTCGTCAGGTTTGCCGCGGCTAATTTAGTCGAAAGAAACTTCAAAATAGATTGCCAGGAGTCTTCTTGAGCTAATGCTTGCTCCCTAGGTTGTCCGCCCCATTCTGTAGTCATTCTGTACGTCTTATGATACGAGGTGTGGCACGGGGGCATATAGGGGGGCTCGATCAAATGTCCCGTTCCGGGATAGCACTGCACTGTACAGCAAGACTCCTTCCCATGTTTACGCAGCCTGAAACGGACTTTTTCGGCCATTTTCTCTGACATCCAACTTTGGTCATCAGCCCCGCATATCAGTAGGATGTCCCCCTGAATATTTTCCACTTTGATGGTAGCGTTATTGCCTGGTACGTCCGTCGCATCTGGTGGATACGACTCTCGAAAGATCATCCCTCCATTTTTAGAGAGTTTGACGAGATCCGGCTCAAATTTGAGAAAGTCCATTGGCTTCCCTTTGTATTTCAGCGGAAATCCTACGATGGCATGCGCAGGAGAGATGGCCACCACTGCGGCGATCTCTTTTCTATGTGCCGCGACTGTAAGTGCCATTTCCGAGCCTTTGGAAACACCCATCAATCCCAGGCCATGTGACATGACGTCAGGGTGCGCAAGCATCCAATCACAGGCCTCGAAAAAGTATTCCAGTTCTATTTCTGTTGGGACCATGGGCAGGTCTTCGAACGCGAAGTATGCTAGAGCCAAGGCTGCAAAGCCACGTGACGCCAGAAGAGAAGCTTTGAACTCGATTAACCCTCCTGCAGTGCCGAACAAATCAATAATACCTGGAAGGAGTAGATATACAAAGAGCACACGTAAACAAACTAGAGAGGTAGAAAGGGAGCGGTTGCCTTTCATTTAAGGCCTCTCCTTAGCGGAAAGGGGAGTCGAAACGCGGCAGGGGGGAGAAACGCCCTCAATTCTCGGATCTTGTCTAGGAAAAAGGATAAGTGGAACCCATACCAAGTATCTTGTTACTGATGAAAATTATATGATGTCAACTGACACCAGACCTTCTAAAAATCGGTAAACGTCTTTGTTCATCATTTAAAACCACAGTTAACGGCAGCAATCACCCAACTTTACATGAAGGACAGACTTGCATAAAATTATATAACCTGTTCGGGGTAGCGAGGCCTAAAACACGCTAAAACCATACCCTGTAGGTATAAAAAAAGGTAAAGGTAGTCGAAAAAAAGTCCATACTTATTTCCTCATATTTACACTTATTTCTCTCATACTTATTTCCAGTCTAATGCCTCACGACAGTTCTTGATTCTAAATGCCACTGGTTTTATGTTCTACGTGACATTCCCGGTTGCATTTTTCCTTTCAAACTCAGTATAACTGATAAGGCGCCGAAATGGTTCTTGACCCAAACAAAGCTTTCGCCTTGGTTACAAAGGGATCCCAAGAAGTCACAAGAAACTCCACAAATTAGGTAGCATTCTTCTAAAGTCGAACGCAAACAGCTTTTACGTTGACCAACCTAGGAATTCTCAATTAACGATTATGCTATTAAAGTAAAGAAGTTCTATGACTTTGAAGGGAAAAAAATCGCATTAGCCATGCAATCTGTAAGGTGTCACGAAATTTAAAGATCAGTTATATGAGCTCTTGCTATTTGATAGTCACGCAACACTTGGTTTCTTCCTTCGTACAATTCCCCCCCAAAAAACATCATGTTAGCTGCAACTTACCCGGAAACGGCCCTTTTCCAGGAGGTAGGAACAAAGTGCCACGCAACCTCCCATCCCTAACAGGAATTCTTCGCACTCCGTCCGTCATGTACCACTTCTCAAATGTCACGCTAGTTACCGACTGCAGATCTTCAAGATTGCCAACATCTTTAACATGGCCCTCAAATAACTGCAACTGAACGAAGTATGGCTTCGTGACATCTTTTTTGCTCAGCCTCAGTCCTTTTCTTTGTCCAGGTGAAGGCTGCATACTCCACAGTAATCCCATTTGGTCGATTCCAGTGTACGTACCGTACAGACAGGGATGTTCCGCTACGTTAACATTTCCTGCTTCATTCGCGACAAAATGTCCGTAGGATTCAAACCGTTCTTTCGAATCCCCGGTTAATTTTGCTGTTAATGTTATCGCCTGGCCAGGCGAAAGTCCTTTGACGCTTATATCCATCTTCTCCTCGACTAGAGACTGTCGCGGTTTGACGACAATCTCGCCAGGGGCATTTGGCGTGACGGATTTCGGTCTTGATAAGCTGTTCAAGTTCTCCATGAGCTTTGAAAACTGTTGCGACAAATATTCTGCTAATAATGACAATTCCACTCGGCAGAGTGCACGTATAGACCAATGCTAGTAATTGCGTTCGGAGAACGCAGTCCTAATGCACATGGTGTTGAGCAATTTTCTTCACATGACTTCCGCACGGTCTGGGGGATCGAGGAATTGATTTCGGTTCGAGGAAAAAGGGCTGGGTGGGGGAAAGCTGTCACATAATGAAACTTGCGACGGCGGAAGTTTGACTTGTCAGCATTTGCAAGGTCATTGCTATTCTTCTTCTTTCTTTTGTGTCACGTTTGACTGACTGTAGACTGCACACAAACAAAATACCATGGAACTACCGTTCGTGAGAGCGTAACTTTTCGTTGTGTTACATTAACCTTGTAAAGAAATTAATGACAGGTTACTATTTCGTTGTCGCGAGAGATGAGTAAGTCAGCGAAGCGAGCTGGTGAGGGACCGCCGCTCTCTCTCCCCAAGAAGAGATTTCGGAGGAGTTGCGCGGGCTCCTTTTCCGGACAGCGACTCACGCAGTCAAATAAATCAAAAGTCGAGTTTGTTGCATCGTCGTTAGAACGGATACTCTTATGTGAGTCACATTTTTATAAGTTATTAGCTGTGTACCCGGTTGTTTTATTAAATATCATCATAACAGGTGTTCATTTTTCGTAATCTCTCTTTTCCTGGTACTGGTATCTATATTGTATAGTTTTTACTGATATATATATATATTTTTTGCCGTACTGTCTGTATTCAGTATTAAGCACCAGTAAAACAAACTCGTTTAAAAATCTTCTTTGTAACCTAACATAGTTGAAATGGTGCTCCAAGTCACTGGAAAAATAACCAAGCCATATTTTTATTTCGAAATGTGAATTAGCGTATATTTTCCGCCTGACTGAAAACGAGTGTTTTTTTTTTTCTGGCAACTGATCAGCCCGATCTGGCCAATGGTTTAGTGTGAAAGTCAAGTGCGTTTTTTGCCATTTTGCCCATTAGCTGTGTAGTTTCTCAACATTTTCTTTCCGGCTCAATGCAAGCTTGCTCACATTTTCTAACGAATTTGCAAAGGCAGTTTCCAAGACTTTGATGTGTCTCACCAAGTGGTGGTTTTTTTTTTTAGCAAAAGTAATGTACCAATCATTTGAAGCCCCCGCCCTCCCCCCATCGGGGGATACCCGGGACAAACCGTTTTCACTTGATTTAGGTTCCCCGGTAGTCGGGGAATGCACGTTTTTTCACGGTTTCGCCATACAATGCAGGGGCTAAGCGGGGTTTAGCGGGAATTTCACTCTTGGTTCACGACCTCTTTTAGAACACTGGGCTCAAGTTGCACACACGCAGAAAACATAGAAGCTTACAACTGACAAAAAAAAAGGTATGATTTAAATCGTTTAATATCATGCTTTTTCGGAGCCATCGATGACAAATGGTTAAATATTCCATACACTGATTTGTAGTAATTTAAGTGATTTTTTATCATATTTTTCATTAGACTGCAAGAAAACCAAGAAAACGAAGAGGAAGGGAAAAAAAATAAGTAATCTAGACTTCCGGCGGTAGAAAAAACCCTGTGAAAGTTCCAGTTGTTAAAAAAGGTTATAATCTACTTGATGTTCAGAGGGAGCTCACTCTGAATTTTTTTCCCACAAGAAAGGGATTTGACTGCATTTCACTGACTGTAAAAGTGACTGCCTCAGGTATCCCCCAACTGGGGAGGGGAGTGGGGGGTGGGGGGGGGGGGCGCATAAGAAAATCAAACAGCTCTGGGAACGAGGATATGCACGACCGGAGAGGTCTGGACTCCACACAGAAAATCAAGATGGCGGACTGACCAACCTTGTTGGGTAACTTTGAGCGAATTGTGTGGATAAATATGGTAAATCTTACGACTATCGCTCAAGCGAGGAAACCTCATCTTATCTATGGAGTCAAAAGAGGCAAGGTTCCGAAAAAACTTCGACCTCATTTGCTCCCTCAAAGCGAAAAGCTCGGAGGTAAGCTAATAAGCTCAAGTGCTACTAAGACTAACATGGGCTAAACTCCAGAATATCCGGCCACTTATTAGCATCTCATTGAATAAGAATAGCAACTATTGTTATATACCTCGTTTTTCAAAGCCCACCGGCACATGTAAATAAAGTGGCCGGGTATTCTGACATGTATGTGTCCAAAGCCACTTCATTAGCTCATGATTAGCTTAACATGTGCCTCTCTACGATTTACAATTTGAAACAAATTATCCTTGGTCAGCGAATTAAATTTCAGGACGTGGAACAAGAGGGATGTAACGTATTCTATATTCAGGGCCGTTTCATGTGAGTCATAATAAAGTTGTTGTTGTTGTATTTTTTATCTGCACCTCCACACCCCCCCCCCCCCCCTATTGAAGACCTAGGAATCAGAGGGGAAGGGGGAAGTCCTAAAAGGCCGTTTGCATGGGGCAAATGTGTCGGCACCTTCAATCTTTTAATAAATTCTGAAGGGGGGGAGTGTGTCGGCACTTTGATCTTCCTTTCTTAGGGGGTGAAAAGTTTACTTTTCTGAGGGGGTAAAATTCAAAGATCCTCAATGGGGGGATGCAGACATTAAATGGAATGGCCCCTAGTAACAGGCAAACTGAGACATTTGCCTCAGTTTTTTGTTTGTTTGTTTGTTTGTTTGTTTTGTTTTTGTTGTTCAAAGTCATCATAAACACCCTAAATACCTTGGAAGAGAATTCTTCCATTGACATTGCCTCAGTCATTGTTTTCTCATGGACATCGCCTCAGTCATAATTTTTTTCTGGCAATGGTCTTGGTATTCATAAAGATTAAGCCCAAGTTGTTAATACTTTCAGATATCTGCAAGCATGCATCAGTCAGTTGTAACACTGCCCAACTCTCAGGCATTAGTTGAGCATTTGCTCATGTTTTGGGAATAAGGAATTTGAAATTTTATAATCGGTGATCCCTTGATTGTCTCACCAATTTTGTATTCACATTCTCAACTCAAAATTTACTGAAAAGTATGTGAACTATAAGCAGTGTGCAGTGTGGGTAGATGATGTCAGCTAGGTTACCGTAGAATTCCAAAAGTAACGTTTCCAGAAAATAACTGCTCCCCAAAAGTAATGTCAAATTTTTACCTTTCATTTGAACTCTGAAAGTAGCAGCCCTTTGAAGATTACCACTCTACTATGTACAATAGTACTAGTAGTAATCAAAGATTATGAGTGCATTCTACGCCTATGATATAACTTAAATAGCTGTTGCTGAAATCATTATCTTTATGTGAACAGCTGGAGTTTTACCAATATATAACATAATGACAAAGTCCTCTACGGATTATTTGATTTCCTTGCATTATGATTAGCAAGTTGAGGTCCCATCTATCATGATCAGCTATAAACTGCGATTTGATGACGTTTGATGACACATTGTGTGATGGCTCCAATGGTAAACTCACAAGTTTAAAGGGACACGGTCAGCTGGTGCACATGCGCATTAGGTGCCATTTCATAGCTAATTTGCATATCACAGAGACGAGATCCATACTGTTTTTAACCAAATATGATAAAAATAATATCATAGGATGAGCAAAAGCACACTCAAAAACAGTAAACGATTGAAAATCAAGTAAAACACTGCGAAGATTGAAGCAGATTTCTAGATGTACTTTGATTTCAGGTTGAGGTGAACTTTTTTCAAAGCGAGAAAACTAGTGTCCAGGTCAGGGCGGTCCCACAGCTGACTGTGTCCCTTTAATAGAACATTTGCCTTCAAACTTCATGCTAAACATCTCATTTTGACTTTTACTAGTAATGTTTAAGCATAAGTTACTAAGCTAATTTTTAAAAGTATACTTGTGCTGCATCCAGTATATTCTAAGCTGGAAGCACAAAAGTATGTTTGGTACAACGTTCAAGTATTACTTTAGATCAATTCACAGTGCAACCATTACTTTTGCCCTTCATTACCAACGTTTAAGGCCTTTTTTTGGTTGTACTGTCTGCTTCGCTTATGTGGGTAGTTAGTAACAGACATACATGGAACTGTTAACTTCATGTTAGGCATGTTTCACATCCTCTTTATCTGAAATGACTATGAATTTCCATACAAATGTTTTTGAACCATCCAAAAGTAATGGCTACCTGAAAGTAGCAGCCCCTTTTGCACACTAAATCCGAAAGTAACAGGAGCCGTTACTTTCAGAGTTCTACTGATGGCATATCTCAGGGCATCATACCTGTAATAAATCTTGAACTTCCTTCCATTGTCGAAAATGAGTTATCATTGGAACAATTTATTGTGAATGATCATTGCTTCTTAACTAATAAAATTTCCCACTGTTCTTCAACATTTATTTATTATTATTATTATTATTTTTGTAAACTAGTTATTAGCTATTGACTTTAGTTAGGTGTCCTCAGTTAGCTAATCTATAGGTAAATACAGTGAATCTTGCATCAATAAAGTTTTCATTCATTCATTCATTGAACTGCATCCTAAATGATGCTGATGGAAGTTTTTGTATTACCTCTTGTAATGTTTATGAGAGGTTATTGTCTGTGTATTTATGTGGCTAGGTCATGACTTAGTGTTGGCTTAGGAGAGTTATCTACCCTCAAGGAGATTTGTGGGATAGCAGAGGTTTTACTGTATATTTTTTGTTCTTGGTTTGAAACAAAACAAGATTGAAGTAGGGTTTAAAGTAAGAAGATTTAATGAGTGTTTTTTTGTGTGTGTGAGAGCGAGAGCCATGGGTTTGCTGACTTTTGATGGGGCTAAATGTAATTTAGGCAAAGTTTGAGTCGAGCCAGTGCTGGTCAGGGGTCTCTCAGGGTGATCATGCTCAGTAGGGTCTCATACGGGGTTTTGCAGGGATTACGTGTTTTGCTTGCCAGCTGTGTGAAAACATGCAGTTTGCCTTTGAGTGCCATTCTTACCTGTTGAGTGCTTTTGCTCTCTCCTGACTCTGTCAGTGCAAGGGTGCCTGGTGGTTGCCACTCTCAGGGTTGCCATGGATACCTGCATGCTCTGCTTGAGGCTCATATATTGCCTACACCATATCCATCCCTAAGGCACCTTTCTCAAGCTCATCAATTGGCGATGAGTTTAATCAGATATGTTTTTTTGTTTTAGAGGCACAGTGTGTAAGTGAAATGACAAACCTTATGGCATGCTGGAAGAGGAATGGGTTTGAAGACTCCCGCTGCACAAGAGAAGTAAATTCTTTTATGGATTGTGTTTCACAACAGGTAATTTTTCATGTTTGAGCATGATGGAATTTTGATAATAAATAGGAATTTCATCATTATAATCATCATCATTTACACTCAAAACCACAAAATTTATTCAGTGATGCCAGTGCTCAACACTAATGCTAGCCCATTAGCCCAGGACTAGTAAACCTTCATGCTGGGCTTGTGAAGATGCTTTCTTAAACCAGAGGACTTGCAATTTTTACTCATGTGCAGTATGGTGCATGAGTTAAGGATTGGGCTCCGTTCCTCCGTTTTGGTGTCACATTTGTGCATGCAAATTTATGCTTGCTCCGTCCGCCATATTGGATTCTTCAAGAAAGTGCTGTTTTTTCGCAAACGTTGTGCTTTTTCCCCAATTTGATGTGGTGTGAAAGTACCTATAAGTACTTTGGTTCGTTGTTAAGATTCTGAACTGGCATATGAGCATGCATGAACAGCAAGAAAGTGTTTCTGGAGAGGTGAGCCATTGTTTATGTCGATCGCCATCTGACAATATGACAAGCCTCAAATTTATTAGGGTTTTGGAGATTCATGGACATATTACGAAGAATCATTTACTAGGAAAGTGCTCTGTATACTTAATCTTTTGGTCAAAAAATGCTTCCTGTTTGTGTAAATGGACGTGTTCAACAAAACAGGCTGGTAATAGGCCACGTTTGATAAATATCAATATTCTAGCATGTCTGTGAGGATTCAGGACAAAATTTTCAAGTTTCTTTTGTCCCTCGAATCCCAAGAGATACTCGGTTACAAAGAAATAATTTTGAAAGAAAAATAAATGCTATAACTTGACGTTTCGACGTTATCTTGTCGCCATTATCAAATGCAGATTAAAGTCGTTCAGTTTAGTTATAGTTATAGTTATATACTAGCTGAGGTGTTAGGAAGGAATCCATCAAAAGTTCGAGTAACAAGTGGACTAAAACTTTTTACCGGGATTATTGGAAACTTCTGTGTGACTCTGAAATATCTTCTCAAAAGAAATCATTTCTAACAACACCAAATGTAGAAAATAAATTTTGAAGTAATATATGAAACACTTGAAAGTACTGGTGAAATGAAACTGATGATGAAATTTTACCTGTGTTTTACCTGACAACTCCTCTGAACTTTGAAATTTACTTGCTCAAGTTCCCATGAGAAAGTGTTTTTGGTGTTATTTCAGACAACTGTTCATATCTTTAGCTTTTAGAAAATGCAAAAAGGACTGTAATATACTTAAAGTTATTCTGGTACAAGGTTTGTGTCCATTAAAAACTGAAATTGCTCGAGTCAAAAAGAATGTGATGAACAATGTCAGGTAATAAAACGCTTGTCTGTGTTAAGTTTTTTTTCCTTTTTTCTTTTTTCTGTTTCTGCTTCTTGGTTAGTCTAGTACACCTTGTATTTTGTATCAATTATTGAAATCTATTACATTTTTAGCAACATGTGTAAGGATATATATATATATAATAATAATATTTTAATTCTTGGAAATATGGCATTGCATGATACAACTTACAAAAAACACCAGGTGCCTACTGAGAAGTACAGTTATTTTATCAAGTTTCAAGTGTACTTTAAAATCAAATTACAAGTATAATAAAAATAAGGCAAAGTTGATATTTGTTGCAATGGCCCAGTACTGGAATATATTCCTAACAACCAAAATAAACAAGTCTAACACTTGAACAAAAAAATGCCTTAAGGGATTTAGTTCAGAATTGCTATGAAAAAAGATAATTCATCCAACTCGCAATTCTGATCGTTTGTTAATTCTCTATCCATAATTTTTCGACTTGGCTTGCTTTGTTATTCGCCTGACGATATCCTTGCAATAAAGATGTCATATTGCGTTGCAGCATTTATCTTCTCTCCTGCGTCTTAATTTTCTATATCTTAGATCTATGGTGCACTTTTTTCAAATTAGCATTTCTCCCATATCATTTCTAGTTGTCAGATGGCAAACGTTTTCAAATTGCTTGTCTGACTATGCACGCGTTGCGTATCTATTTTATACGACTTGTATTCTCTTGCGTATGAGAGTATAAGCTATTTGGAGCCTCTTGTTATTGTATTGGTATTGTTCAATTGATATTAGTCTTTTCAGGTGTCACACAGGTGGGAGTGGGGGGACACCACTCCTCTTATTCCCTAAGTGTATTTTTTTCTGGCCTTGTTTTGGGCTAGTGGGTTGTCCTTGTGGACTGGTGATCTATTTTGTTTACTAGCCCACTGACTAGTATCCAAAAAATGTGAAGTGTCGAGCACTGGACATTATCACCGTTAGAGGTGACAGCTTTGTGTCAACAACACGATGGCCCAAATACTTTCCCTGTCAAGAATACTGTAAAAGTATAAATCAAGACCAAGATTTTGTTACATTGTACTTGTCTTTGAGGCCCTGCACCCAATGGTGTTGGAGCAACCTATCTTATGAAAAGTTGATCCGTGGTTGTTTGATCCCTATCACTTTCAAAAATGCCAAAATGGCACAAGATGCCATGCCCTAAATATTTGGGCAATATGAATGAACTTTAGACACCAAAAAGTCTTGGAGAGATCCATACAGTGAAAGCATAAAATAATAATCGTAATGCTTGCTTCCATTTGAAACCTGATTAACCACCCCTACAACTTTGTAGTTTTTCCCACACTTTTCATTCAAAATTTTTAACACAAAAAACAGTAAATTACGCTATTGCTTTTTTTTTTAAATAAGGCATAGTTTCTGGTGGCACCAAAGGAATAGGGTACTTTAAATCATTGTTTGTAATTTTTTGTTTTGTTTTGTGAACTTCTGAATTCAATCTATGACTTATTCTATGTCTGTCAAACAGTGGCTTTCAGATTGTTTAATGTTGTGATCTTTTGAGTTAACCATGAGTCAACCTCTTCAGTACACTACTCTGTAGGCCCTTTCTGATGGCTGGGTAAAACTCAGCTACTCATCTCAGTAGACCATGACACGCAAAAATTTTCGCTGCCTTCAGAGTAACCTTTTTGATGCTGCAAGTTTGTGTCAAACCAATCACCTGGTACATTTGCTACACACTTACTGGTTTGAAACAAACTCGCGGCATCAAAAATGTAACTCTGAAAAGTGAGGGGGAAAAAAAACAATCAAGGGTGTTGCAGCCTACTGAGAAGAGTACAGTTAAACTTCTCCACAACCGCCACCTTGGGGACAGAGGAAAGTGGCATTGTAGACAGGTGGCCATTATGAGGAAGTAGGAATGTAACATGACCCCTGTTTTTTTTTCGGTAGTGCAACTTGTTTTTTCTAAAAATGCTTAGGTAATCATAAAAAAAGTCTGCATACAAGCCAACTGGCTCATCAACCTGAAGCTTATCCCGGTTTCAGTAGCATGAAGGGACTGGGAGTATTTCTACCCCCCCTGGATGGGATGCTAGTCCATCACAGGGTTACCCCCAGCATTAAATTAGCCAGTACCCATTTATACACCTGGGTGGAGAGAGGCACTGTCTTGCTCAAGAACACAACATAAAGTCCCCGGTCAGGGCTCGAACCCGGACCACTTGCTCCGGAGTCGAGTGTACTAACCATGAGGCCACCGCGCCTCTCATATTTAGATCAAAATGTATCAATAAAACAGAAACATTGATCTGACGGCAGGTATTGCATCTTTATCCAGTTAATATCCTGATCTCTGTTCCCTGGCCTCTGGCTTCTGAGCTAGTGGAGATTTTACATCATTTATTTGTTGCCAGTCCAGACTTGCCAGTCCAATCAGTACTGTAATAAAAATATACAATGTTGTTATTTTAAATTAATAATTTGGTCTTCATTTTCCTTTATTTCTTTTTCTCACCTGAAGATGGGCAAGTCCAGGAGATCCTCTGGATGGACTCAAGCTGAAATAAATGCTACATTGAAAAAGCACACGCCCTACGACACCTGGAAATGATCTCAGCCCGGTCACGGTGACAAGGTTAAAACTATCATTACAGTGCGACTACTCGAACCGCGCCACCTGGGAAAGAGTTAACCAATCAGAACTTTACTTGAGAACAAAGGATAGCGATCCTTTTCTCAAATAAACCAATAACATTGAAGAATACGAAAAATAGATCTTAACAAAGTTGAAAACCCAACACAGGTTGCGAGGAGTTGTGAACCTCTCAGCAAACTTTGCTGATTGGTTAGCTTCGATCCTAAATTTTGTACGCTTTTCAATGGTTTCGATTTAGTTGTCGCAAAATGAGTTCTCAAGCTAAATTTGTCGAGTGAGGTTTATAATTTCGATAATTTGCCGTCAAGGAATGAATCTCTAAGAGTGTATGTAACGTTAAGGAGTCGATAGTGTTTATGTTTCCACGTCAAACAGACCGTTAGTTGCCGTCGCGAGAAGCTATCAGTCCATTGTTCTCAGTTTACGTTCTGGTTAGTTAGTTTTGTTTTAGGTGGCCTGGTTTGAGTAGTTGCACTGTAAAAAACATTGATGAAGAAATCCCCGTGGATGTTCCAAAGCCTGGATGATCTGCATGTTGCCATGTTTGAGAACTAAGTTGAGTCCACAGGCTGTTTTGTTGATCATGTCTGGTTCCTGTAAAAGCCCATTGCACAAGCAGCCTGTGTCATCCTGGCTGAAATAACGTAGAGCAAAACAAGAAAATTAACGTTAGAATTTTGGGATCATTACTGTAAGGACCTCTCCACTGGAGCCATAGTTAATAAAGGGGAATGACAAAATATGTTTTGTATGTTTTTGTTTGCTTTTTTGGCCTTGACCTTGCACAGAACACAATAGCTGTTTACTTCTGACGAAGGAACAAACTAATAGAAACCTTTCATTATGCAATTCATGCATAGAATATGAGCGAAAACCAAAGATTGTGCACGGTCATGGACCTTCCAACTTCAATCTTGGCGTCTTTGTTTTCTCCTTTGATGTTTGCTGGCTCCATAACCATTCCCCTCTGCTAACTATGCTGGAGTGTAGGAAGGCTTTTTTTTCTTGTCAGAAAATTAATGTAGGACTCTGTATGATTTATGAAAGACAGTTAACTGAGCAGGTTGTTGATTATTGAACATTCGTGCTGTAATTCTTTCCAAGTGGGAGATATTTTGAGTATTTGTGAGTCTATAAGTGGAAGTCTGGCAGAAGATTAAACACAGTGAAACAGTTTACAGGAGAGTGTTCCCTACATCTGTGTGGAGTATCCCAAAAATTGTTGATTTTCCTGATGACTAAGTACAGAACAAAATTGACGTGTCTAGAGTTCCTTTAGAGCATCACCCAGATAAATATTCACCTTTTCTCAGTGCTTTAGCAAATAGGCTGATTAATTCAGTGGTTTTACCTGATAACGTGAATAACCCAAAAGGCCATTGAGGAGGCCCTTGGGGACTATGAAAAAACGAGGCATGTGCTCCTCCCCTCCCAAAACCCCAAAATACTAATATATTACCATCTCTCCCCCCCCCCCCCCCCCGTAACCCCTCCAAAGTTCCTTAGTTCGTATGCTTCTTGTTGGCCATGGTCAATCTGTTTTAGGTCAGTTCGGCTTGGCTCGAAATTAACTGCATATCAGCGACACTGGTCTGTCCACAGTCGTTTATTATTTTTTTACGACTTATTCTCCTGGGCCACCCCCTTGAGTTCGGGCTTTTCCAAATCCCATGCAGTTAATACTCTTGGTTGCGATCTGGACGGACTCAAGCTGTGGACAGACAAAAGGGTCTCTAATAAACGGTGCTTGGATCAGGTCGCATACTCTCCCTCAGAGTCACTCGTTTTTTTTTTAAATGAGAAACAGAAGGGTCTGGGAACGAGAATGCAGCGCAGGTGGTTATCAGCTGAATAGACCTTTATGACGATGTCACGCTTTTCCGGTTATTTATTCAGAAAGAAATGGCTTTGCGGCCCCGAAAAGTTGCCGGGGCTTTCGAGAAACGGGCCCCAGGCATGATAAATTGATATATGGAAGTGTTTTGCTTATTTGAAAAATACGAAAAGTTTTTGATATTGCGTGACATCGTCAAAAAGTTTCATTTGCTTGCTTATCTCATAAGTTAAAAAATAGATGGATGCAGCCACCATTTCAATTGTTGGTGTATTTTTTACTTTGCCCATTTTGTTGCTTTGTCAGGGTTTTGTTTATTCATTTAAGCATTAATATTGAAGATAAATATTATATATTGAATCCCGTCACAGAATAATATCCTTTCCATTTAAGTACTTGCTTGTTTTGTTTTTGATCGAGAATGAAATGAAATTTTCTTAGCCTGTATCAATAATAAGCTGAATGAAATCAGTGAAAGCAGAGTTTATTTATCTAACTTAGCGATGTCATTTCTGTGTCGGTATAACTAGGTAAACGTCAATTATTCATTCGAGTGAAGCACTTTTCTGTTAAGCAACTTTAGCGAAAAACCTTGACGACAGAACTAATGAAAGAAAAATGTCTAACGAGCAAAAGCTTCTCAATTTCTGAAGGGCTTATTTACAGGAAAATAATTACCATAAAACGCAAATGCACTTTCTTTCAATTCTGTCTTAGAAATAACTAAACATACTTAGATGAGAGACTTGATGAGAAAATAACAAAGAAAAGCTCTTATCGTTACGCTAAATAGACGATTTAACTGAAATCCTGAGAAATAAACTCATCTAAAACTAACACTAAGCCATGTAAGTAAACATAAGAAATACAATTCTTCTATCTGTACTTTAGTATACAATAATCCAAAGCGAAGAACAATGGTCAACTCTTTCTGAGGAGAAAAATACTATCGGAAACAGATAACAAAGCCAGCAAGAAAAAGAAAAGTGAACATTGCCTATTAGTTTTATTACTATTAATGAGTTTAACATTTAATTTCATGGATTAGGAAACATAAATTACCAACGTAGCGTTTCATTAAATTCATGTTCAAGAACGGTGAAAATCGCTTCTGACCAAGAAAAAACAAAACGGTTTTAATATAGGGCTTAAGCGTAAACTAGCTAGAACTTTTTTCCTCCTGTTGTCAAATTATTCCTGAATACAACATCCAGCAGAGCATACGAAATAATGGCTTCGTGCTTTTCACAACTGACTCAATTTTCCTTGGAAACAGAATTTATGAAAGGCAATGTCCACCCACTTACCTGTACCATTACAGGGCGCAAACTCGAGCGTGGCATTTTTTGTCTCGCTAATTCCCGAGAAAACTACTGAATATGAGGCGGATCAGACCAGCAAGCTTGTTGAGGTCGAAGTTGCTACGGGTATGCTTTGTTACGTTCACTTTATTGGGTGTCTATTTTGTTGGCTTTTCAACTCAGCCTTATGAATTTCATGAAATACAGCAACCTATAGCGACAGGATATGATTTTACCGAGTACAAGGCACTGCTCGGTGATAAAGAAAAAACAGCGCGGAAGAACCTCATCATTGTGTCGCATGGCCGCTCGGGATCTACCCTGGCAGGTGACATTTTCAACCACCATCCTTCTGTGTTTTACATGTACGAGCCATTACAAACGGCGAAACGAGTTCAGAATAAATTGAAGATTAATGACACGGGATACAGCAGCCTCGCCGAAGAATTCCTGACCGGCGTATTTCGCTGTAAGTTCGATAACCCAGATATCTTGGATGATATTGAGAAGTATTACCGAAAACCCGAGCATCCGCGGGTTAGCCATGCCATCGGATCGCCTCCATTGTGCCCTTATCAGATGACCGATCCAAGATGGAGTCCGACGCTTTGCAAGCCCATGACCAGCGAAACACTGGGAAGTGCTTGTAAGGACAAGTATGATTTGACTGTTCTGAAGATTCTAATGTCGCGCATTCCTGAATATAGCATCAAGAACATTTTGACTGCTTGCGGTGCCCTGGATGTTGACTGTAAAGTTATTTTTCTAGTGAGAGATCCTCGTGCCATGATCCCGTCTTCGCTTAATATCGGCTTCTTTAAAGAGAAAGGACATCCCAACGCTCACTGGGGTACGCGACTCTATAGCTACAAGCAATGTAAGGAAACGGAAGACAACTTGGAGTTAGTCAGAAAACTACCGGATTCGCTACGGCACCGGATCAAACTTCTTCGATACGAGGATCTCGCTTTAGAACCACTCAATGTGCTAGCAGACATTTACGAGTTTGCTGGGTTACCTGTGCTGGACCGCGTGCGCACTTGGCTGAATGAAACCACTCAGCAAAGCAGGAAGGACTGCGATAAAGAGCTGGACGGACCTCTTGTCACGTGCACCAAGGATGATGCATGGGCCGCGGCCAATCGCTGGAGATGGAAAGTACATCCACACGAAATCGATATCATTGAACGTTACTGCCGACGCACAATGGATCTGATGGGATACAGACTCGTGGATAGGTCGTACGACCTACTGGCCAACTCTAAGATTCCACTGTTTAGCAATGACTATGAAGCGAAACAATGGTTTCATTGAAGATAATTTAAGTCAATTAGCTGTGTGATTCTGTTGTATGGAGAACACAATTAGTGAACCTTGCTTTGCATTGTCCTCTTCATCAACTTAAGGTGGAATGGTCCCCTAAAATCGACCAAAAAGTTTGTTTAAATATGGTGAAGAAAGGTCAATTGCGTGCGATTGCACTCATCAAGGGAAAATAAATTTTCAAGGTTTTACTGAAAATGGTTGCTATGACAATCAGCCACAGCCTTCTGAGGTTTTAATTTATAGCATTGACGCCAACTGTTCCTGCTCTATCACGAAACACATCTTGTAAGTTTCAGTTAAATGTTGTTTTCCGTGCTTTCTATAGGCTTTATTTGGAAATAACCTTATTTTGCACCAAACCCAGCGAACAAATTATCTCATGTCACGTGACAGACGTTAAAATGTTATGATTTTTTTTACTTAATTTTATCACGACACTATTGGTCTTTGATTACCCCAAACTTCAGGAATTTCTCTTAACAAACCCTTCCAAAGAAGGAATGCTGGCGTGAAGTCAGTTGGTACAAAAGTAGACCATTGAGAAAAATGCACTTAAAGTTTCTTACATGATGGATTAAACATTTAACAAGCCAAACATTGCGGGGGGTGGGGTGAAATGGTCGTTTTATTTTGGAAAAAGTTTCCGCAGTTGTAGGAAATGTTCCTTTTCATAAAGGAAATGAATGAGCCTGTGATGGTAAATCGGGCAAAGCTTTCCCCAAGTAATTATACCAATCGCGTTGTGCATCTCTTTACAGCTTTACTACAAAGTATCGTTCATATACATTTGAACTAATCTATATTTTTGGTCATGTTCTTACCGTAAAGAGCCGTTGCTACGTAAAAAACTTATACCACTGTGTACTTTCCTTAAATTTCACACTCACCTAGTGGTAAATTCGGCAGGATCGTTTCAAAATGTTTTTAACAAGTGTTCAAGGGTCTTAAATCTTGTATTTTTTAAAAAATTGAATTTTTCATGAACATCGCCATACTTTTTGGTATATACCACCTTACGGAAAAGGAAGAACTTATAGGCGCATGTGTAGAACGCACCAAAATTACAAAAACACTTGAACCCAGTCCTCTGAAGGAAGTCCTGGAGATTTTCTTAAATTAATTTTTCGTTTTTGTCGACTATCTAGAAAAATTACCGCTATTTTCACAATCAGTCAATAAATCAATCAATAACAGTTTTCGTAATTTCCGTTAAATTCGTAATTTTTGTAGATTTCGTTCGGGCCTTCCTTTAACCTCTTGAATTTCTTTTAGTTTTCGTTGATGCTCGGGGAAATTATCGCAACTTTAGCAGTTTTCATATAACGCGTAGAATTTTATTTAATGCTCAGTCACGTGTTAAAATTGCATAAAAATTATATTACATTAACGACAATTTAAATGTGGAGGATAAAATGACTTTAAAATAAGTCGTTGGATAACAAAACAAAACGATCTAAAAAAAATAATAATTAAATAATGCTAAAATAAATAAATAAATAAATAAATAAATGAAAAAGCTTCTTTCAACAAGAAAATCTTGACGAGAGTTTTGAAGTTGTTCACAGGGCAGGCATTCCTAGCATTAGCTGGAAGCATGTTCCAAGGTTTAAAAGAAGCGATCATGAATGCACCGTCGGTCACCGGGTGTTTTCTCTGAAATAAAACTGCGATGGCGCAGCAAAATTCCTTGATTTTCTTGGCGCAAAGTTTGTAACGCCCCTGTGAAGCAACACAAATAAGATCGCAAATATATGAAGGTGCCCAGGCATGACTAACTTCAAATGTGAGAAGCAGGATCTTGAATATAATGCGCTGTCTCAGGGAAGCCAGTGTTGTTCAAACAGTAGACTGAGGAGAGATGTGACAGAAGGCGTCAGTTTTATGTTCAGAATTTGGCAGACAGATAGACCATAAAGAAGACAGCAATTAGCCAAAATCAACGAGTGCAGCATTAGAGTTGATGTTCCATACATTACCACTGTTCCCGCTGTGGAAAATGTGGGTGTGTGGGATTGACACTAAATGAAGATGAGTCAGCATTTTGCTAAGCTTAGCGCCTCATCGGATTTTTATTTCCATAATTTGCCGCGTCGTTTAGGGAAAATGCAGTCTAACCCAGGCATTCATTTCATCAAGACTCGATTACTGTAACACTGATACCGAACAGTTCAACATCCAAGTTCAGATCGTACTTATACAGCGCTCCATGACAACAAAGACGAGAGTCTGATTGGCTAAATCATCTGGT